>NC_022028.1:46715047-46766156 GCF_000317375.1 Microtus ochrogaster | reverse complement strand
TGATGATGGTGCAGTGTGATGATGGTGCAGTGTGAGGGTGCAGTGTGATGACGGTGCAGTGTGATGACGGTGCAGTGTGATGACGGTGCAGTGTGAGGGTGCAGTGTGACATGGTGCAGTGTGACGGTGCCGTGTGACCATGCAGTGTGACAACGGTGCAGTGTGACAACGGTGCAGTGTGACAACGGTGCAGTGTGACGGTGCCATGTGACCATGCAGTGTGACAATGGTGCAGTGTGACAGTGCAGTGTGATGACGGTGCAGTGTGATGATGGTGCAGTGTGAGGGTGCAGTGTGAGGGTGCAGTGTGATGACGCAGTGTGACATGGTGCAGTGGGGCGGTGCTGTGTGACCATGCAGTGTGACAGCGCAGTGTGATGACGGTGCAGTGTGATGATGGTGCAGTGTGAGGGGTGCTGTGTGACATGGTGCAGTGGGGCAGTGCCGTGTGACCATGCAGTGTGACAACGGTGCAGTGTGATGATAGTGCAGTGTGCCAGTGCCGTGTGACAGTGCAGTGTGCCGGTGCCATGTGACGGTGCAGTGGGGGCTGCCCTCTGGTCCAGCCAAGGGACTGCCCCTCACCCTCTTCTTCCTATTCCCACAGGGCTCCCGAGGACCGAAAGGCTACAAGGTGAGTATGGGTGGGTCAAGGACGTAAATGCTGTTCACGGGCCAGCGCTGGCCACATCTGGCCTTTGTCTAACCTCCCTTTGTCTCCCTGCCTCACAGGGTGAGAAAGGCAAGCGTGGCATCGACGGGGTAGACGGCATGAAGGTAATCATGAGGCCGGAAGGCTGAGAGGCTGGGGCAAACCATCTAAGGTGGGAGGAGACAAAGCCAGGAGCTGCCCCAAGTGCGCAGGCGCAGTTCCCATGGTGGGTCTTCCTGGGAGTGAGAGTCAGGTGATGTTTCCTACCAAGACCCAGGTCATAGGAAAGGCTGGTCCTTGCCTCTTCTTTCTCTTCCTCTCCGTTTCTCTCATTTCCTCTTCCCTCCCCTTCACCCTGCTCTCAATAAACACCTCAGGTAAGCTCTGCCTTCATGGCGTGCTTGACTCCCGCCTGCCATGAGGCCTCTGGCTCTCACCCCCCAAGGTCTCTGCTCCCTTCTCTGCCCTTTCTCTCTCCTCTTCCAATAAACTTCCTATGTGAGTTCTGTTGTATGGTGTGACTCCTTCCTGGCCATTTCTAAAATCATAATATTGTAGTGTAATGATATGCAGGGGCGAGGTAGGACCACAGATTCCATGGTGGAGGACAAACACGCCATCAGACAGAGCTTACCTAGAAAGGGAAGGGGAAGGGAGGGGAGAGGAGAGGAGGGGGAGAGAGAGAGAGACGCAGAAAAGGAGAAAAGTGATCCCCTTAAGTGCAGAGGGCTCCTGACCTTCCTGAGTGGGGTTTGGATGAACAGAGTTCAAGTCTCTACTCAATGATTCCAATCTTACTGTTTCCTTCTCCCAGGGGGAGACAGGGTTCCCAGGACTACCAGGCTGCAAGGGCTCTCCAGGATTCGATGTAAGTCACTTCCTCTACCGCCTATATTTTGGAATAATGGGTTCTTGGAAATTTGGTTCCAACCCTTGCTATTCTGACTCCACCCAATGGCCGAGCTATATGAATTCACCTACTCTGCCCAATGGCCGAGCTGTATGTGAATTCATTTGATTTATTTGCTCAGTCTGAGGGTGGCGCTTATCTGGGCCCCATGGGGGATCTTGGCTAGCTGTGACCTGCGTATTCGTCTTCCCACCAGGGCATTCAAGGACCCCCAGGTCCCAAGGGTGATGCTGGTGCCTTTGGATTGAAAGGAGAGAAGGTAGGTGACAGGCAGCCCCAGAGAGTTGAGACTTCACCATCTACTAAGGCCAAGTAGTCCTTCTGGGACCCACGGTGAGGGGAACAAGCCTGGCTCTGAGAAGTACCACCATAAAACCTCGATTGGTGGACTCAAGTTTGCCTCTCAGCATCACGCATCTCAGGCCTGGACCTGAGGAGTTTTAAGGCTTTCATGGTCAAGGGTGTGCTATGCAGATGTGGGTGAATTGTGAGGTCCCTAGGAGGCCAGAACTCTTCCAGAGTTAAGGTTGGGGGTTACCTGAGGTTTAGGTAAGAGCATGCCGTCACTGGGCCCAGGCCCTGATGTGGCTTCCAGTGTCTGAACCCATCGACCAAGATCTCTGATCTTCCCCAGGGTCAAGCTGGAGTGGATGGTGAGGCTGGAAGACCAGGAAGCTCGGGGCCAACTGGGGATGAGGTAAGATGACCTGGCATGTGATGGGATCGGATAGGATGAGCCTTGTGGACACTAGGGCTTGTGGTCATTCTCAATTTGTCCTCCCCCAGGGAGATCCAGGAGAGCCTGGTCCCCCCGGAGAGAAAGGAGAGGCTGGAGATGAGGTAAGCACCCCTATCCTGGTCTAGCCTCCATCCTCACTTGCAGGCTGAGTCCAGCCTAGTACGCAGACTCATGTACTATTCTTCCTTATCCTAGGGGAACGCTGGCCCAGATGGACCCCCTGGAGAGAGGGTGAGTCAGTTGGATGATACCATACTGTCCTCATCATCATCAGGAAAGGCTTGTGTAGAGTGGCCTGGATCTGACCTCTGTAGGTCCTTAGCGCTCTGTCTGTAAGCCTAGGCTAGGCAGGAAGCCAGACCCTAGCCATTCTAGATTTCACCATGCATGCAGGGCCTTGGGTCACTTGAGAGTCCTGAGGAGGCAGGCAGCCTGAGGAACACAGAGGCCCACCTCTGGAATGGGGAGATCACTAGGCCCAGCCTTCAAGCTCCCACCCTTCCCAGGAGTGCATCACAGATAGACTCATATCTACTTCTCTCCACACAGGGTGGCCCTGGTGAAAGAGGACCTCGGGGGACCCCTGGTGTGAGGGGCCCAAGGGGAGACCCGGTAAGTCATGCCCTGGGGCTGTCTAGGGGACACACTGAGGCTAGAGCTGAGCATAGGTTCACAGGGCCAGCTATGCAGCCTTATTGGTGTCTAGGCCTCAGCTTTCCTGCCTTCCTATGGAAGCTGCCCAGGGCTCTGATATATCCAAGGCAGGGCATCAGTCCACATCCCATCAGAGGCTCGCTCATTCGTTGGGCCCATCTGGAGGAGAAGAATCTGGGTCTAGCCATGGTCTACAGCTTGGAGTTTAGCCGATTCTTCCAATCCTTACGATTGTGCCTCAATCTCTCGCCACCAAGATCGCTTGCCACTCCTAGAGCAAATTGCTGGTGGTGCCCATGTGGCCTCTATCTCTGCATTCATGGGCTCATTTCTCCCCAGGGTGAAGCTGGACCACAAGGTGACCAAGGAAGAGAAGGCCCCGTCGGCATCCCTGGAGATCCGGTAGGAAGCCTAATGTATTGCAGGGAATAGTGACACCTCACAGTTTTGTTGGCCCACATACTACTCAATACTAAGCTAAGTGTTCCATTCGGGTCTTCTGAAAAAAATGCTCCCAGTGACTCAGCATGGAGGGGGAAGCTCCTACAAATGCGTGTGTTCCTGCAGACTCATGGTGCCCATGCTTAGAGCTAGCTTGGGTTCAGCTGTCATGGATGTGTGTCAGCACTCAACACAGACCAAGGGATGTATTGGAGGCTGTGGGTTACAGACACTTGTAGATTCCATAGACCCTAGATCTCTGGCCTTGATCTGTTATGTTCACAGGGCCTGGTAGTGTGGGCATGAGGGGTGTTAAAGACTCAGCCACAGAGGCAGGGAGACTATGGCCATGAGAACAGAGTGGGTCCCTAGGCTTTAGGGTGGATGGAGAAGAACTGTTTGAATCCTTGGGCGACATGAGTATCAGACCGGATAGAGGTGAGTTTGGCAGGATTAACACACAAGAGGTTCCATGATGTAAAGGTATGGTAAGATCTTTCAGGGCCCATGTTCAGGGAGCCAGGGCCAGTACAGCCAAACTCAGCCCAGAGACATTGGGGCTTCAGGTCCCCAGACCAGGTATGGTCCCCAGAGCCCTCAGGAAGGAACCAGATAGATAGGTCATGCATCTCGGAACAAACTGTACCTGAATACAGTAGTTGAATCTGTAGTTGTCCTTGTGTCCATTTGGTCAGAAGTCTAGTAAGGAAAAGACTACATACGAATTGAACCACCATGGGTAGTGGTCCCTCCCAGACCGGCACAACCAAGGAGGATTCATGAGCAAAGGAAGACATCCACACACACTGGGACCTACAGCGAAGGCTTCAACATGGATAGTGGAGAGGAGGGACCTGCAGGGAACCCCTCCTGACCATACCCCATGCTGACTACTGACCCCACTTATCATGAGCCCCTGAGGGTCCTCCACCCCTGCGTTCAGGGCCCTAGATGACAGTGGGAGGAGCCTAATTTCTCCATATGAGATAGGATCCCATGGTCTGGGACTCTCAGTTCTCAGGGAAGGAAAACAAGTGTGGCCTGGGAACAGTGAGCTGAGCTCATGGGTCTTAATCTCTAGGGTGATGCTGGCCCAATTGGACCTAAAGGATACCGAGGTGATGAGGGTCCTCCAGGCCCTGAGGTAAGAACTTGCCCACTCTGCGCTGCTATTTACCTAGAAGGCCAGCTCTGCGTGTCACTCTGAGGACAGCCCTAGTCCTGCAGCATCTCCCATACCCCCATCTCATCTTTCCGCATCTTGCCTTCCCTCTCTTGGCCTGGGAGAGACTGGGTCCCAGGGAGAATATTGTGCTACTAACTCATATTTTCTATGACCTGGCTATTACCTATACCACTCCTTTAGGGTCTCAGAGGAGCTCCAGGACCCGCTGGACCCCCAGGAGACCCAGGACTGATGGGTGAAAGGGTGAGTATTTGGGAGAACAGCCCTACCAGGCTACTGTTGGGTTAGCAGCTGGGACTTGCCTTATTTGGTCCCTTGGAGAGGTGCTGGTGGGGGAGGGGCATCCACATTCAGCTCTCAAGGATGAGGATGCCCCAGGTAAGACCCTCTTGCTTAAAAGTTCGATTGAGGGTTGACATGGGGATGGGGGCTTTCCCTGGCTGGGGACACAGCTGTCCTGGACGGCCCCCAGGTATCTAGCCACAATCTCACGTGATGACAGCAGCTCTCTCTACTCTCAGGGTGAAGATGGTCCACCAGGAAATGGCACAGAAGGTTTCCCTGGCTTCCCTGTGAGTGTTATAGGCCTCCCTATACACCAACCAAGTCCTCCTTGGAATGCTTCTGGCCACCTGGGTGGATGAGATACACCAGAGCCATCAGCTAGCCCAGGCATTTGGGCCTGGGCCTCCACCAGCCCTAAAGCCCATCAACCTGTAGCTCTGACTTGGCTTTCATTCGGCCCCCCTCCCCGACCCTGGTATAACTCTCTTATCTTCCTTCACAGGGGTATCCAGGCAACAGAGGCCCCCCTGGGATAAATGTGAGTATCCCTACCATGCCTCTGTCAGGCCGTAGATGTGTGTTCACACAGCACTCATGTGCTATCAACACACTGTGTTCATTTTCTCACATTACATCAGGCAGCATGCACATGTGTGAGTCTGGGGTCACATCACTGACTTCAGGGACACTCCAGTCAGGTCACATCTACTTTTCTGCCCTCGCTACATCCTAGGTCCTGCTAACCCATGTATTTTGTCTCCTGCAGGGCACAAAAGGCTACCCTGGCCTCAAGGGAGATGAGGGTGAAGTTGGAGACCCAGGAGAGGATGTGAGTGGGTGAGGGGTGGGGTCTTTCAAGACTGTGAACCCTGCTGGCTTTGTTCACTAGAACAGGGGAACAGGGAGGCTGAAGATGTACTCTGAGGGGCCAGAGCAGCTGGTGCACATGGCTGTTCCTGTTTTACCCCTTGCCATTTCCTTCCAGAACAACGACATTTCACCCCGTGGGGTCAAAGGAGCAAAGGGGTACAGAGGCCCCGAAGGACCCCAGGTAGGTGATGTGGCTGTAGGGGTTATGGGTGGAGGCAAGGCAAAGTCATCTATAGCAATGAGAGGTGGAAGCCAAAAGATTCAAGGGACCAGGATTGCCCCAAGGACAATTGGGGACACTGAGGTCCCTAGAACACATACAGTTCAAGAATCCTTGGGCACAGGCTCCCCATTTAGAGACTTTGTCTACTCTTGCTCTGACAGGGACCTCCAGGACACGTGGGACCACCTGGCCCAGATGTAAGTAGGGTATCTGCAAATCATCTGGGGGCTGACCGCTATGGCCTTGGACCTTGATGGGGACATTAGTGAAGCCTGGAGCTCGCAAGCACTGTTCATGGATGGGGGTAGCTGGGAAAGGAGGCCTGGAGTCTTGCACTCAGACCACAGGGGTGCATGGCTACCACTGGCACACGGATGACTACAGGGGACACGGAACAGCCACGGAAGACATATGGCCATGGGGATACATGACAGCAACGTGCTAGGAATTGCACCCTATCTTTTGTTAAGCCAGGAATGCTCTAGGCCGTGGGAAGTCCCTGCACAGAACCAACCCTCAGAGGGTTCCCAGGAACCACCAGGAATGGCCTCAGCCTAAGCCACACTAATATTCTTACCTCTCTTCCCAGGAGTGCGAGATTTTGGACATCATCATGAAAATGTGCTGTGAGTACCTGGAGCCCGGGTGACTTTCTTAATGAGCCAACAAGTTCCTGCCAGCCACGGGGCCCGGCATTCTGTTCCCAAAGGGTCTGCAAGGGTGGGAGGCTCAGACAAGCAGGGCTTAGGTGCTACTGAGATTGCCAGGTCCCCCACATGGGAGAACCACAGCTGGACTGCCCATCCTCTGAGATTTCAGGGACTCTGACAAGCTGAGGGCCTGGCCAGGGCTAGGCAGAGCAGGACAGGGCACACTGTAGTCTGGAGCTGTTCTGTTTAGGGTTCTTTCTTTTCTTTCCTCAGCCTGCTGTGGTGAGTGGCGTCTCTTCTCTCTCGGGAATTCCTGCACGGTGTTAAGTGGCTGTGTGGTGGGCTAGCAATGCAGCAGCCATGTGTTCATCCACCTCGCTCTCCCACTCATCTGCCTTCCCCATGAGCAGCACCCTGGGGTCATACAGGCCCAGGACACTGCTGCTCCCTGTCTTGTCTCCCTATCATTTTGAGTAATCATCCACAGGCTGGAGCAGGAACCAGACCTCCAGGCTTGTCCCATCCACTCTTCCACAGAGTGAGGAGGAAGGGGCAAGGGTAGCAACTGTTGGGTCTGGCCAATGAAGGCCAGCCCGGCAAGTCTAGCTCACCAAGAGATGCAGGAGAAGATTCATAATCCACAATGGGGGTGGGGTGGGACCATGGAGTACTGAGGGAAGCCTGGCGAAGGGCACTAAGGACTGACCCGTCCCCCCTCCTAGAGTGCACATGCGGCCCCATAGACATCCTCTTCGTGCTGGACAGCTCTGAGAGCATTGGCCTGCAGAACTTTGAGATTGCTAAGGACTTCATCATCAAGGTCATTGACCGGCTGAGCAAGGATGAGTTGGTCAAGGTGAGTACAAGCCAACCTTGGACCACAGGTAGGGCCAACAGAGAGCTCAGCCCCTCCACTTTGGCTTCCTGGCTCACCACTGGATACACTGATTTATGTATAAGTTGAGATGGTAGTAGCTTGTAACAAGGTCAAACAACACATCGTTAGTGTCCATGGAAGTTATATGCATGCATCACCACCATGTGGTGCAGAGAATCATGGTAGTGGGTCCAGAGCTTATCCTTTCAGGGTAGAAGCTGGGAGGGCTATGTACAGAGCCGTGTGGACCTGCAGGAGTAGTTACGGACAGCCCTGTGTGGAAGTGCACCTAGGGGTCTCGAGGCCCTTGCCAGGCTGGGACTCCAGGACACACAGGTTCTGGGCTCCAGACCCGACGATGTCATTCCTACAGTTTGAGCCAGGACAGTCACACGCAGGCGTGGTGCAGTACAGCCACAACCAGATGCAAGAACACGTGGACATGCGGAGCCCCAACATCCGCAACGCCCAGGACTTCAAAGAGTGAGAGGATTCCCAAGACCACTGCCCCATCCCTGGTCCTACAGTGGGCCTGGCCCAACCGGGACCCTGACCCTGGCTTTGACCTTGGCCTGTCTTCTCGCACAGAGCTGTCAAGAAACTGCAGTGGATGGCTGGCGGCACGTTTACCGGAGAAGCGCTGCAGTACACTCGGGATCGGCTGCTTCCACCCACTCAGAACAACCGAATCGCTCTGGTCATCACCGATGGGCGCTCTGACACTCAGCGGGACACCACGCCCCTCAGTGTGCTTTGCGGGCCAGACATTCAGGTGGGCAGCCGCACAGCGCTGCAGTGGCTGAGCAGGCTCTCCTGCGAACACGGGGGACTGTTCTCCAGGGACGCAGGAGGACAGGGTCAGGCCGACCCATGCCACTCTGCCCTCTGCAGGTCGTTTCTGTGGGCATCAAGGATGTGTTTGGCTTTGTCGCGGGCTCCGACCAGCTCAACGTCATTTCCTGCCAAGGCCTGTTGTCGCAAGGCCGGCCGGGTATCTCCCTGGTGAAGGAGAACTATGCCGAGCTTCTAGATGACGGCTTTCTGAAGAACATCACGGCCCAGATCTGCATAGGTGGGTGCTGGGGACCAGAGGTCTGGGTAGGCAGTGCCAAGGTCTGTCCTACACATGTCCGCTCAGCTTTCTGGGACTGTTTGGGCTAGTGACAGCCCTCAGAATGCACCTGTCACTGTCACCTCAAGGACTGTGACCAGATTGGGGTGGCACTGCCCAGGGTGACCGCTGGCCCAGCAGAGCTACTTGAGAGTAGGTGTTCTCATGCAATTTGCATGGGCCAAGGTCTCTACCCCCAATGCCATGGGCACACTGTATGTGGGCCTTGTGTGAGTCTGACTCCATGGTGTGGACAACTTGGTTAAGGGACACAGTTTGTGGCAGATTCATGAGGGCAGTTGGTGAGCAGCAAGGCACAGTGCCTGACCTGCAAACCACCTTTCCCCTTATGAGGCTCAGAGAGGGCATGGTGCGTAGGGTCATGGTGGCATGGCACTCACTTCGTGTGATTTCTCTTTACAGATAAGAAGTGTCCGGATTATACCTGTCCAAGTGAGTGCACGGATTGGGAAGGGCAGGGTGGAAAAGGCAGGACTTTTGTTTTGTTTTGTTTTGGTTTGGTTTTGGTTTTTGGAGACAGGGTTTCTCTGTAGCTTTGGAGCCTGTCCTGGAACTAGCTCTTGTAGACCAGGTCAATCTCAAGCTCACAGAGATCCGCCTGCCTCTGCCTCCCGAGTGCTGGGATTAAAGGCATGTGCTGTCACCGCCTGGCTAAGGCAGGGCTTTTTAAGGGTACCACAGAGCTCTGGGCCCTCTCCTCTGGCGCTTGGCAGCTCTGAAAATTTGGGTGGTCTCTGGCCAGCCCTCTGGAGTCCATCCAGTCTCAGGCCACCATCTCTACCCCACAGTCATGTTCTCCTCCCCGGCTGACATCACCATCCTGCTCGATAGCTCAGCCAGCGTGGGCAGTCACAACTTCGAAACCACCAAGGTGTTCGCCAAGCGCCTAGCTGAGCGCTTCCTGTCAGCAGGCAGGACGGATCCCTCCCAGGACGTGCGGGTAGCCGTGGTCCAGTATAGTGGCCAAGGCCAGCAACAGCCAGGGAGGGCAGCTCTTCAGTTCATGCAGAACTACACGGTGCTGGCCAGCTCTGTGGACAGCATGGATTTCATCAACGATGCCACGGATGTCAACGACGCCCTGAGCTACGTAACTCGCTTCTACCGGGAAGCCTCATCCGGGGCCACCAAGAAGAGACTCCTGCTGTTTTCAGATGGCAACTCACAGGGGGCCACAGCGGAGGCCATTGAGAAGGCTGTGCAGGAGGCCCAGCGTGCAGGCATTGAGATCTTTGTGGTGGTAGTGGGACCCCAGGTGAATGAGCCCCACATCCGTGTGCTCGTTACCGGCAAGACCGCGGAGTATGACGTGGCCTTTGGTGAGCGCCACCTATTCCGTGTACCCAACTATCAGGCCCTGCTTCGTGGTGTTTTCTACCAGACAGTCTCCAGGAAAGTGGCTCTGGGCTAGAGGGCCACATACATGGCCGTACACATGGGGACACACTTTGACAGGCCTTCCTGCCCTTCCCACCACTGACCAAACAGGAATAGGACATGTGACCCAAATGTTCCTGACCACTGTTCCACTGCCTTAGAGGGAAAGCTGAGATGCACACTGTTGACTTTGTGTAATGTCCTCCATGGCTCACCCGAGCTCCTATCCGTATCTTCCTTGATTTGTTCAGCATGGCAGCCATCTTGCTGACCTCCCTCTGCCTCTGGGCTCCACCCGGCCATCTCATCCTCCTTCTCTCTGCCCCTAATCTGTTTCCCGTGTCTTCATACCATCTACAGTTTCTGTCTGTGTTGAGCCTTTCACACCAACAGTGAAACAAACCCTTGCATGGGCTCAGCTTGCTGGGTAACAGCTTTTAGAAAAATTGAGACCAAGAGCGTTTTCAAACACAAACTTGGAGGAGACTGTTCCTCCTCTTCATCAGGTGCTTATCAGTGACCAACATGGACCTTGGTCCTGGCCCTTAGCGGCTCAACGTGAGCAGCAGGAAATGCTGGCTCCTGCCTCTTGCCTAAGAGCAAAGGTGCTACCTGCAAGAGCTTCATATACAAAGAGGCTTAGTCTGGACAGTTCAAACTCATGCGTTCTGTCAGAACCAATCCAGAGCTCCTTTTCCTCAAACAGAGATTTGTCCTTCTTTTTGAAGACCTCTTTTAGTTTTGTTGTGGCTCCCCCATGCTCCCCTGATCTGGTCCATGCCAGCTCTCTCTGATAATAAACGTTTCCATTTTTCTCTGGTGCTTCACTGTATCCACACCACTACCCAACACACCTGGAAAGAGAAGCTAATGCCAGGCAGACCACGGGGCCAAGGAGAGGCTGCCCTGGCCCATGGGCACAGCCCAGCTGTTTCTGAGAGGAAGAACACAGGCACAAAGACCTTCCCAGGCCAGGGGGCTGTAGTGCTGAGGTACACGGCAGTGCTGACTCAAGACACTAGGGCTTGATGGATTTGTCCAAAGAGATAACTTCAGACCACCTAGTTCCAACCAGATTACCCTGGTTCCTACAAAACTCAGCCAAATAAAAACATATCCAACCAGGATAAACACGATCAAATGATATTCAATGAGATTACACCAGATCTAACCAAATCTAACCTGATTAGACCATAACCAATGAGATCTAACACAATATACTGGACCCAAACAAATATAAACTGGATATAAAATCAGATCCAACTAGATACACTAGAACCAACTGCATTTAGTCAGATTAAATTAAACTAAACCACACCCAACCAGATTAAAACAAACCTTACCAGATCCAACTGGATTAAACTGAAACAAACCAGAGCTAACTAGATTAAACTGGAACAAACCAGATCCAAGCATAGTACACAAGTTTAAATCAATCCAACTAGATCAAACCAGATCCAACCAGATTAAAGAAGACCAAACCAAATCACAGAGTAACTCAGATTCTAGCAGATTATACCAGAATCAACTAGATCCAACCATATTACACTATACTAATCCATGTCCAAACAGATTAAACCAAATCTAACCAGATGAAGACCCAATAGACAACTAACTACTAGTTCTACTTCTAAAACCATTCTCCAGAATCCTAAGGGAAGCTGACAGTGGTGCCGAGGTTGGTTGATGGTTACTCAGAATGAGGTATGAGTCTGCCATGGCACTGATGTTGGCCAGGAGATGGCCTATGTCTTCTGAAATGGTACCTGCAGGGTTGGAGCTGTAGATGCAAATCTGGCCAAATGGCAAAGGAAGAAGGCAGCCATTAGAGTCCCCACTACCTTGTTCTTCATTCTTGGGGAACTGGGAGCAGAGGAAGGGCTGACCTGGGAGGCAGCGATGTGTGGTTTGGGTGTGGGGACATGCACACTGGAGTACTTCACACACAGCCATAAAAGCCCATAACAACAACAACAACAACAAAACCACTAGATCAGTGGTTCTCAACCTGCGGGTTGCATGCAACCCCTTTGTCAGGGGTAAAATGACCCTTTTACAGGAGTTGCCTAAGACCATCAGAAAACAGATATTTAGATATTTATATTACGATTCATATAAGTAGCAAAATTATAGTCATGAAGTAACAACAAAAGTGTTGTGGTTGGGTGTCACCACAATGTGAGGAACTGTATTAAAGGGTTGCAGTATCAGGAAGGCTGAGAGAATTGAGCCTCCTGCTGATGGAGGCTAAGTATCCAAGCATAACTATAAAGAGAAAAGAGGGGAGAGAGCCAAGGAAAGCCACTTAGTGGGGACTCAGAGGGGTTGCTAGCCTTGGCCACCCCATCTCCATGACACACCTAACTCTTACCTCAGGTTTCTCACTACAAACTTGACACTGACTACCTGGAGGGTCGTCACATCCCTCATCCCTATGCCCAGGAGCCGAGAGGAGGACCAAAGGCTAGACTGGGGCAGGGCAAGGAGCCTGAGTCAGGAGGATGCGGGGAAGGTATTTTCTGTGTACACCCGTCCCTACTGCCCAGCCCCCACTGGTGGCTCCAGGTCTGTAGCCCACATCCAGGTAGGCCATGCTACTCCAGGTCCTTGGCACATGCTGTGGTTCTTTACCCTAAGGTCCCCTACCCCAGATGCTTCCTGTGGTCACCAGGAACTCTAGGCAGGAGGAACTATTGGCCTACTGAGCCTAGCTGTCATAGATCCTTGTTGGAGCCCAGTGGAACCTCTGCTCTTAGAGAGTTAGAATCAACTCCAGACTGAAACATTGAGATACAGTGAGGGACTTCCCCATAGTCACAATAAGTCAGTGGTTGTTGCCACATCAATTCTGACTATTCCTAAGCCAGGACCCTTGGCCACTTCTGCCCAAACCTGAGTCCCCTGAATCTCTTATCCCTTGTCCTTTATCCCTTTGAACTCCCTGTATCTTTCCTGGATTTACTCTGCCATGAATAACAACAGGAGGCCAGACAGCAAAGAGTAGCTTCTCAGAGTCTGGATATGCCCCGCCTCCCACAGAGTGAGTCCTAAGTCACCCCCTCTGCACATGTGGGCCAGCACAAGGCTCCCACAGTGGAGGTTACAGGTCGGTGCATGACTGAGCCCAGTTGCCCACGCCCCTTCCCACTGAGTTACATCCAATCTACATCCTCTTCTCCTGGTGTACGAGGGTCTTCTGTCTATGTGTTACTTTCATTGCTTAAATAAAGAGACTGCCTTGGCCTTTTGATAGGGCAGAAAATTAGGTAGGCGGAGTAGACAGAACAGGATGCTGGGAAGAAGCAGGAAGAGATTGATGCCATCGAGCCAGCTACAAGGTCAGACATGCTGAATCTCTCCCGGTAAGCCACAGTCATGTGGTGATACACAGATTTAATAGAAATGGGTTAATCAAGATGTGAGAGTTAGCCAATAAGAGGCTAGAGCTAATGGGCCAGGTAGTGTTTAAATGAATACAGTTTCTGTGTAATTATTTCGGGGTTAAGCTAGCTGGGTGGCAGGCCACAACCTGCTGCTCATCATACTACACTCTCCCATCCCATGCCTCTCTTAGTGCGCAGGACCCGGGACAAAAGTCTCTGATGCTGTGTCAGGTGTCACTCAAAGCAGTTCAAAATTCTCCCGTACAGTGGGAACCAGATACAAGAGTTTCCCCTTAAGAAAATACTGGCATTTAACTCCTGGAAAGGCTGGCAGGGAACCCTTGGGGCTGACTGCCTAAGTCCATGATATGGGGATCCCAGCATGTCTCCTATCCTTGTCCCGTCCTTTCTCTGGCTTACATGAAAAAAGCCAGGGTTGGTAAGAAAGCTGGCGTGTCACTCACTTGTCAGAAGCCTCAACCACCCTTACCAGAGTAGAGGAGGTAACACCTGGATCCAGTTCTCCTTATAACCTCCATAGGAGGTAGCCACTGAGAGTGTATAGCATGAATAATAAAAACCCAGACACAGCTATTGGGGTTCAACCTGAAGATCAGAAAAGCAAAACAGCCAAGCCATTAGAGAGCTCTTACCTCTAAGAAATCCTCAGAGAAAGAGAAGGAGTTCCTGTCTCATCCCTTTTTATATTCCTCCCTAGTGCTGGGATTAAAGGTGTGTGACTCCCTAATACTGGATTAAAGGTGTGAGCCACCACCATCTGGATTTGTTTTTGCATTGATCTTGTGTAGCCAAGGGTGGCCTTGAACTCACAGAGATCCATCTGCCTCTGTCTCCCAAATTCTTGGATTAATGGTGTGTGACACCTCTGCCTGGCCTCTGATCTTTACCTTCTGATCTTCAGGCAAGTTTTATTTATAAAACATAAAATATCACTGTAAAGGTGTCTGGGGGATTGTGTGTCCTAGCAGACTGCCAGGGTCTCTAGTGCTTCTGAACTCAGAATACTGTGATCTGCCAATTCTGAGGACAAGGGGTCTAGGTGTCTACCTCCATTACCTGGCCCCATAATTTGACTCTCCATATCCAACAAGATTGGGGAAATAAAATCTCTGGCTCACCCTTCAGCTCTTCTCAAACAGAAACTGCTGTTTTGAGGGCTACCCAGTCCCTGAGATGGTCAGGTGCTTGAGACCATGAGTGGTTTGCAACTTCATGCTTGGAAGAGCTATAAAGAGCAAAAAGGATGCAACAGAGAGAACTTCAGGAATTTCACAGTGGAGACAGCATGAGGACAGCAGTGTCAGTCCCTCTGGTCACCAAGCAAAGAAAATCCAGAGCATAAGCCTGCCCGTGGATTGTGATGAGCAAGCCAGGCGTCAAGAAGCCATAGGGAGAAGCTGGCTATAACTACTGAGCCTTCCTGGGAGTGATGCCAGATAGTGACACAGTTTTGAAAGTGCACAGGGACCTTTCTTGACAGGGATGTACTTGACCTAGAGACTTGAGACACTGGTCACTCAGTGGCCATGAAAAAACAGCTTTCAAGGCCACAGGTGGTGCATGCCTTTAATTCTAGCACTTGAGAGACAGAGGCAGAAGATCCTGTGTATTCAAGGTCAACCTGGGCTGCATACAGAGATCCAGGGCAGCCAGACTACTACTACTATTACTACTACTACTACTGTTGTAGTCTGAATGAGAATGGCCCCCATAGGCTCCTATGTTTGAACACCAGGTCCTCAGTTGGTGGAATTGTTTGGGAAGGATTAGGAGGTGTGGTCTTGTTGGAGGAAGCGTGTCATTAGAGGCAGGCTTTGAGGCTTCAAATGTCTCTTGCCTTCTTCCGGGCCCCCTCTGCCTCCTGCTTGTGGTTTTGAGGTGTGAGCATGCACTTCACAGGTCCAGCAGCCATACCTTCCTCCCTCCACCCTCATGGACTCCAACCCTAACAACTGTAAGCCCAATGAAACACTTTCTTTCATAAGTTGCCTTGGTCATGATGCTTTATCCCAGCAATAGAAGAGTAACTTAGACACATAGTGTGACCCTATCTCCAAAAACAAAACAAAACCCCAAAAGTCAACCTGAGATAGTCATTGTCTCAATCCAGTGGAGATCAAAGATGTGGACACTTATGGGCACAGTGAAGATGGTGGAAGAAAACTTCATGGGCAGAAATGAAGGGAAAGTGAACAGAGCTCTTAGGAGTTGGGGGAGAGGAAGATGCTGAATATCTTTGTCTAGATGTTTTTATAGAACTTGTAGCAAAACCTGGACATTACTCGGTCAACCAGCAGGCCCTATGCATTGTGCATGCTTTTCTGGTTCAACCAGGGAAATGACTGTGTGCTATCCACCCACTGTCCACCAGGTGTGGTCATCTTTCAAAGCCCTATCTTCGACTTGCTTTGCTAACTGTTGGCCACGGCTCATTGGCTAGCCATTAGCCTGGCCAGTGTCGATCTTGTGGGTCTCTTCCTGTTAACCATGCTATAACTGTTTGTTCTCACGGTCATGTGGTCAGCTTGTAGATTCTCTAGCGCGGCTGCCAGGATAGAGTTGCAATTTTCCTTCGTTACCACATATTTAATTCCTCCGTGAGGTAATCGAAGGGTCTCTTTTGTGGAATCAGTGTGAGGGAGACAGGGGAAGTGACAGTGGCCTCCCTAAAATGGCAGCTTTTGGTTCTAGAAAGCTTTGCAAGAGATGATGGGAACTCACGAGGCAGTATTCAAACAGGACCAATAGGGTAAAGGGGGGGGGGCTAGGGACCTTATGTAACACCCATCCCAGAGTCTGTTTAGGAGACCTTCCGCTCCAGGACCCTTCCCATCCCAAAGGGAGCTGCTTGCCTCAGTAAAGGTGTTACTTTGGTGTCTCTGCATCTTGGGCTTTCTCAGACATTCAATTCTTTGTCCGTCCCATGGAACAAGCTAGGTGATCCCTTAGACGCCCTCCAGAGCTCACATTACAGGGGGACGTTTTTAGAAGCACCCCTGACTTACACTGTAGTCTGCTATGATTAGCTGCACTGGCAGCAAGAACCTGTGAAAACGTCACAGAATTAATAAACTTTCCCAGGGAGAAACTACCCCATATGTTTAGAGGTTATGAAGGGGAAAACTCATTAATAATAGCACCCGACAGGTTCTGGCTAGCACACCAAAGGAACCAGCCCCGAACAGAAAATTTTACCAGTTTATATAGGCCTTAGGCTTCTGTATCTCACATATGCTGTCATCCTTAAATCTCTTTCAGGTCCAGCCCCAGGTCACACTTTGAACAATTTAAACAGTCGGGAGACTGCAAGTCTGGCCGCTGGGGCAACGGGAGGTTTCTACAGCACAGACATTGCCAGAATGATCTCTTAAGTTCACCAGCGTGATGATCTTGGAAGAGTTGTCAGCCGGGTCATCTTGCCCACCTGGCAGGATGATGCTTTTCCTGAGAGGTGATGACAGTTTCACCCTGTGCTGTCCCCTTGAGCTGCTCATTAGAGGAATGTCCTTTGACATGGGGATGGGCTTGACTGCTGGCTGTATGCAGGGTTGTCTCCTTCTGTTATGGGAAGGGAGCCTAACTGGAGGTCAGCATCAGTGAATAAACATTAGCAGAAATGTTTTCTCAGCAATCCTGTTTTTTCCCTTTTTTTATTAAGTACTTTTTAATACAATCTATTCTCATTTTACATAGCTATCCCCATCTCCTCTCCCTTCCCTCCTCCTGCCCCACCCTTCCTCCCACCCCACCATTCCTCAGAAAGGGTAAGGCTTCCCATAAGTCTGACACTTCACTTTGAGGCAAAGGCAAGACCAAGGCCCTCCCCCAACATCTAGACTGAGCAAGGTTATCCCTCCAAAGAGAATGTGCTCCAAGACACCAGTTCAAGCACTAGGGATAAATCCTGGTCCCACTGCCAGTGCCCCAGAGACTGCCCAAGCCTCACAACTGTCCCCCACATATGGTGAGCCTAGTTTGGTCCTATGCAGGTTCCCCTGCTATCAGTCCAGAGTCAGTGAGCTCTCACTAGCTCAGGTCAGCTGTTTCTGTGGGTATCACCATCACGGTCTTGACCCCTTTGCTCATATTATCTCTCCTCCCTCTCCTGGACAGGTCTCGGGTAGCTCGGCTGAGTGCTTCACTGTAGATCTATCTGCTCCCATCAGTTGCTAGAGCAACCCTAGTTTTCAGCTACAGTAGAAAGTGGTCTTCTCACAGTTTCTAGCTAGCCCGATTGGCACCCTGCTTATTTCCAGTCAGAGAAGAGGCAGCCAGCCCTCCTTTAGCTAAATTCAACTTTGTGTGCCTTAGTATTTCTTAAGCAAGTTTATTAGTAAATCCTTTCAACTTTA
This sequence comes from Microtus ochrogaster, assembly GCF_000317375.1. NCBI lineage: Eukaryota > Metazoa > Chordata > Mammalia > Rodentia > Cricetidae > Microtus > Microtus ochrogaster. The sequence continues at coordinate 46,748,404 of NC_022028.1, read as the reverse complement.
TCCCTTCAAGTTTTCCCTGCATCACAAAGACTACAGTGATCTCTGTATATTCCCCAGGGAGACCCCGTGGGAGCCAGCTGGCTGGCTTGTCCATGCTGGCCTTGCCCCTTAGAGGCCCCATCTGCCTCCTAGTAAAAGTTTGGCTTGATCATACCCAGCTACAGTCTCTTGTTTTTCATCCTGACCCGGTGCCACTGTTTTAGCCCTAATATTCCCTTAACCAGAATCTATTTTCACTGTAATATTTTTGAGCAATTTGTAGACCCTTCTCCCTTACCCTGAGCTAGCCCCTACCTCAGTGGGATACACATTTTGGAAAATAGCTTCTTAAAGTGTCCAGCAAAAGCTCGCTTCCCTGCCACAATCCAGCTGTTTTCTCTCAGGTATTTGTTTTTTCCAAGAAAATAAAAATATTGGTCTAAGCCAAGTCCTGCTTAGGAAAGCTTGCAGTAGCTTCACCCACGAAACTCCAGATCTAGAGGCAGGTCCACGTGCCGTCTGTGTGTTCAAGACAAGCCACCATGTCAGGGACATGCCACTCAGCAACTAGAGAAGTAGAACCTGCTGCTTGTGACGGCAGAAAGCTGAGAATCTGAAAGTCACATGGCAGGCGCCATCAGCAGAGAGCATGCGCCATCAGCAGAGAGCATGCGCCAATCAGCAGAGCATGCGCCAATCAGCAGAGCATGCGCCAATCAGCAGAGCATGCGCACTGTCCCCTCCCAGAGCAGGTTGGTCTAACCTGGAGCATCAGAAGTCCTCGCTGCCTGGTATGTTGGAGGATCCCTGGGAAGGGAACATTTTTTTCCGGGATGACACAAACATCCCTGGCTTGTCAAGATTCACCTGATCATACACCTTTAATGGGCTCACAACTTCATCAATGGAAGCTTTGTCTCTACGGTAGGGTTGGTTTGAACAAAATGGCGGGGGTTATGGTCTTCCATCGCACAGAACAAACACTGGATCAAGAAGCACCGAGGAAGGAAAGAATGGCGGACTGTAGCCTTTCCTCACAGTGATGGAATCACAGCGAGATGGGGTGATGCACTGAGGGACATGGCAACAGCTGCTGAGCAGAGCCACCCAACGTCCGGAAACAGCACACACTGGCAGCCAACAGCAGTCCCTCCATGAGCTCGGGCAGGAGTGTGATGCCAACTGCAGGGGCCCTGATTCTCTCCAGGTCTGGCCTTGGATACAGAGAGGAGGGTTTTTCTTTTGCAGGACATGCAGAGTTGACATGACAGCTAGCCATAAGCCGGGCCACAATAAAGTATCACTAAGTAATTTAGTCTAGACTCTCCCACCCAAAGCAAAATCATGACATAGAATACAAGTAAAGCTATCACATATGATCTTTACAAACCCTTAGAGGGGAACTGGGTGAGGAGAAGCAGAGGTGGTTGGTAAGGGGCTGCAGCAGCTCAGAACAAAACAAGGGAAAACATGACTGAAAAGGTGGGGGCCCACCAACATACAGGAAGTCTCCGTAGGCTCACTCAGTAGAACCCTAACTGCTCCCCACACCCCAAGCTCCACGCTGCTACCTTTCAGAAGCTTCAAGACAAGGAGCCATCCCACACAGAGGAGATTCATCCACAGACAAACAGCCAGGCTGGCATCCTGTGGGCACTGTGTGGCATTCCCACCAAAGCCAGGGCTGCGAGCAGGTGCCCACTCAACATCCTTGGAGAGGCATGCTGTAGTGCTAAGCCTTTGGGCACCAGAGAAGAAGAGGCGGGCTGTCTCCACTGTAAACCAGGGCTCTTACAAACACAAGGCAAGGGAGTAATAAGAATTCCGAGGGCCTGGGACCTGAAACTTATGGGAATTTATAGTCCTCAGACGACAGACAAGCAGCAGAGAAGGCTACAGAAGTCTCCAGACATGTTTACTCCAAAACCCATATGAAAAAATAAGCAGGAAGCGCCTGGAGAACCCTGGAAACAATTAAGCCCTGGCAGGGGTGTGGGGCTGTCTCCAGCAGATGTTAAAAATATTCTGAAGTGTCCGCAGCTAACAGCACAGCGCGGGTGTGTAAAAAAGCCAGAGGCAGAAAGGGCCAGCTCGACCACATGCCCACGGCAGGGAGACAGTGGATGTGGAGCAGGGAGCTTGTAATGAGAGCCACATGAGCATCTCCGCGGTCCTTGTGTGTCACGTGAGACCCTGTCGGGCAAGTGCCAAGTGGATCAAAGACCAGGAATAAACTATGGGGCATGCAAGTACGAGAATGGCTTGGGAACTGCCTTGTAACCCGGGTTCAGAAAACCCTTCCCAATGCTGTAAGCCGGTATAAGATTCTATATGACCAGAGGAAATGTCAGGGAGTGAGTTAGGGACCCTTGCAAGTTGTCACTCACCCAAAACCCGTAAAAACACTCACCCAAAACCCATAAAAAACAAAGTTGAAAAACGTAAGAGTTGAACAAAAGTAAGGTAAAAAAATTAATAAAGTTGTCAAACAATGCATTATAATACAAAACATCTCTAAAAGTACCACTAAGTTTATGTTGTGTAAAAAGTTGTCTGAAAAAAAAAATTGTCTGTCTTAGGGTTTCAACTGCCGGTGACAGAAACACTCTGAACACAAGTCACTTGTGAAGGAAAGGGTTAATTTTGTTTACGCTTCCACATCATGGTCCATCATTGATGGAAATCAAGCAGGGCAGGAACCTGGGTGCAGGAGTTGATGCACACAGCGAGGTCACAGCGAGGCGCTGCATACTGAATTGCCCCTCATAGCTTGCTCAGCCTGCCTTTTTATAGCACCCAGGACCACCACCCCAGAGATGGCACTGCCCACGGTGAGTTTGGCCCTCCCATATCAGTAATCAACCAAGAAGATGGACAACAGGTTTACCCTCAGACAAATCTGGTGAGGACATTTTCTCCACTGAGGTTCCTGCTTCCAAAATGTCTCTAGCTTGTGTCAAGTTGACATAAAACTAGCCAGCGCAGTTGATCTCATGTCAGCTTGACACACACATGCACTGTATTCAACCACAGCCTTTCCTTTCCTGTTTATCCCCAAGAAACCATGGTAATGTTAATATCATCAGATAAAACATCTCAACTTGTAAAATGTCTCATAGTCATTACAAATTAAAACACTTTAGAGTTTAATCTCTTTACAATATCCAAAGTCTTTAAGGAATATCTAAAGTCTCTCTAAAACTCCAAAATCTGTCAATTTTGGGCTCCTGCTTTAAAAAAAAATGTTATATGCTTTCTCACTTTAAAAGAAAGAGTCAGGGCATAGGCACAATCTAAGCAAGGCAAAGCCAGACTCCAAGTGTGTTGAATGAGTCTGTGTCCAATGTCTGAGACTCACGCACAGCCTTCTGGGCCTCAAAGGCCTGCACAGTTGTACTTTTCTGGCTCTACAGTTCACAGCACATACAGCTCGTTCCATAGATTCAGGCTGGCTCCAGGCCTTGCCTGCTGCTGTCCTTGGCAGTAATCTATTGGCCTCTCCAAAATGCTTGGGGCTCCTGCCGCAACTGGGCTTTGCTCTCAACTTCTCTCCCTGGGCCCTTCAAACAGGAGCCTTCTACCACCGATGGCCTCTTCTGGCCTCTCTTCAGGGACTCCAGCCCTACTACCACTCGGTGCCAGGCCTCAGCTACTGTCCATGGTTCCTTCCCGCCTTCAAAACCAGAACTATCCAGGTAACTCTTACACTACCACCAAGTTCAGTCACCAGCATGGAAGCTGACTGAAGAAAGAGCCCCCGAAGTACTGTCCCCAGCGATGCTGGTCTCTTCTTTATGGTTGCTCATTTCCTTCAGCTCCAGTTAACTAGCATCAACCATCCCAAGAAAGCAAAGCCTTCAGTTCCACAAAGTTTCCATCCATAACATCACTGGGATGGCTCTGATACAATCTGCTTCCTTCTGCAAACTCACAAGCCAGCCCTCCACCATCTGCACGGCTCTCAGCCTTATCCTGCAGGCTCTCCCAACAGCCCATCAAGCTCTCAACACTCAACGGCTTTTTTAGTCCAAAGCTCCGAAGTCCTTCTTCAGTCCTTCCAAAACCAACATGGTCAGGCCTGTCCCAGCAACACCTGGCTCCTGGAACGGATATTTGTCCTAGTCAGGGTTTCTATTGTTGGTGTTAAAACCCCATGACCATAAGCATCATGGGGAGGAAAGGACTGATTTCACCTTACATTTTCACATTGCTCTCCATCTTTGAAGGAAGCCAGAAAAGAACCTCAAGCAGTATGGGAATCTAGGGGTAGAAACTGAAGCAGAAGCCATGGAGGAGTGATGCTTACTGACTTGCAACTCATGGCTGCTCAGCCTGTTTTGTTTTTAATTTTATTTATTTAAAAAGTATTTATTTTTTATTTATTTTACATACCAACTGCAGTTTCCCCTTCCACTCAGTCCACAGGCTAGATCACGGATCAATCTGGTGGGGGGTACCACAGGTTTGCCTACAGACCAATCTGGTGGGGATCATTTGCTCAGATGGGGTTTCCTCTTTCAAAAAATGACTCTAGCTTGTGTTGACAAAAGTTAGCCATCAACATATCACAAAAGAACCCCAAAGAAAGGGTTCATGAACCCTCCTCTGGGGACCAGAGAGTCAGTTTTCTTTAAGAATATGGCCCCAGTAGGTCAACTATGCTCCAATGGATAGTTCCACAACCATGGGGATACAGGCAGCACAAACTGGATTTAGTTGGGGGTTTTTTTGCTTTGTTTTTTTTTTGTTTTATTGTTTTTTAAGAAGGGTCAAGTTAGGAGGGGGTGCGAGCAGGTCAAGAAGGAGTTATGTGGAAGTGTCCAGGTGTATAATCAAAACATATTGTATACATGAAGAAAATGTTAAGGAGTTAATAAAAAATATTCTATTTTAAAAAGAACTTCCCAGAAACTATCAAGCTTCTTCTGAGACAAGGAGTGGGCAGGGGGCCCTTTAGTCTTGGACGTTTGGGCTAGGTCAAGTTTTATGTATTTGAAACATTTAAATAAGATTTACGGGAAGAGATGTCCTGGTATAAGAACAAGTTGAAATGAGTAAATCTAGCTCTTATCTGTGCTTCCCATAAATCATCCAAGTCCCACGTCTCAGTATCGCCACTACCTCCACCCAAGCGCAGTGGAAACACAGATGCCTGGAGGAAACTCAAGGCTTCGTAAAACTTAGAAGAAAAAATGACTATAAAAAAAAAAAAAACAGATGTGAAGAGCAGGGAGATGAGGCTAGGGCCTGGATGCTAGAGAAGGTTCTGGAGCTTGTTTAAGGTAGGTTAGGTATTCTGAGTGTGACGTTGGTTCAGAAGGACCCTGGTTGTCATGGAGATGAATACCAGGCTGTGACTGTGAAGTGCTGGGTGTCTCTGGTTCACCCTAATGCCACAAAATCAAAAGGTGTGCCAAAATGAACCACAGGTGGCCCGGGAGAGGGTGCCAGTGGTCCAGGACTGTTTTCTCCTCTCCGTGGTCGCAAAGGGTCATGAATGGAAATGGAGCTGGTGATTACAAGAAAGAGGAGAAGAAAGGAACTTATTTCAGATGAAACACGGCAGTGGTCCTGGCCTGTAAGGGTGAGAAAGTGGGTGACTGTCTCCAGCTCAGGAGCAGGGGAATGGACACCATAACCGAAACTCCTTTTATGTATTCTTCCTTCTTTATGCCGAAGAGGCACACTTTCAGAAAACAAGTGACATCCGAAACCCATGCTCTGAAGAAACCAGTTCTTTCAGCCAAGTTTGAGCTGCGTCTCTTACACAAAGCAGATGTCTTTGTCTATAGTCAGTGGCTTCTCTGGAAACCGTGATCAGCCCTCGAGACAAACCAGTTGCAACTCTCTGCCAAGGACAGGCAACTGTTTGTTGGCCCCAGACCCAGAGGAATGATCTCCCTCCCGCCCTGGGCACCTCCACGAGTTCCACCAGGGGCTAGTTCTGTGGAATCCCAGGTTGGATTGTGGGGTCACCGGAGGGGACAAGGCAGGCCAACATAGTGGTCTTAGCACTGAGTTAGGGTACCCCACCCTAACTAAACTCATGCCATTTTCCAGGGAGCCCAGGCATGGACTTGAAGGTCTCTAAAATCAGTCAGTTAGGTCCACATTTAACTTGCAACTTCCTCTTGTTATAGAACATAAACTAAGGGCACCCCACAGCCAGATCTCTCAGGCCCCAGGAAACACGCGTTAATTGCAGCGTTCCCCCCCCCGCCCCGAGAAGGGAGCATTCTATCACAGCTGGGGTAGGATATAAAGTCCCCTGACCTGTGGAAGCTGGAAGCCTGGCTAAGATGGGTCTCTAGAGTCTTTCTGGCTGAGGGTTTACTGAAATCTGCATTTAGCAGCCAACATTAACTGATTCATACCCAGGCTCTGTGGGGCAGAAACAAACTTCCCTTTTAAGACGTCATTCATAAGTTCATGGACCCCAGCTCCAACCCCAAAATGATGTGTGTGTTTTTGAAGCCTTGGGTAGATTTTCAGGGGCTTAACCAGAAAAGAACATTCCAAGGGCATCCAAGTTGACCGATGGCTGTGCAGCTGTGAAAGGCCATGGGGTCGTCTGGGGTCATCTATCTGGAGAACAGGCAAGGCCCTGGAGCAGCAGCAAAGGTGCCAGGTGTGTTGAAGAGGCGCCCGGGTCCCATAACTCCTCAGATAGAGCCATGAATCGCCCCTCACATACTAGCCAGTCCTGTTGCTATAACTCTCCCTTTAGGATGGGGACCTAACCAAGACCCAGCGGCTACTTTCCAGCCACAGACTGGAGAGCCTCAGCTGGGAAGAAAGCCCGATGAACTACTTCTGACAAGCACTGACACCGACCACGTGGATTCATCTGCTCCCTTCTCTGTATCCCATAAGGCCACAGTGCTTCAGGGAAAGGAGACCACAGGAGGAGAGAGAAGTCTGGAGTTGGCGGGTAGGGTGAGTCTGGAAGTGTGGGGAGACACCTGATTCTTCCTGTTCCCGTCACTGGGTGTTTCCACAAACACCTCTGAGGAGTCCTGTGGCAGTCGGATCACTTCATGGCTATAGGGCAGGACTGGCTGGCATTCTGAGAATTAAGAGGCAGCCCTCCATGTCTGAATCACTTCCAGGCTCAGGCTGGTCAACATGTGAAGCCTGGTGGTGACGTGGAAGACAGCACCTGTCTGAGTCCCTGCCTCTTCAACCCAGGTCTGAGGCTTAGAGGTTTCTAACGTGGAGCATGTCCACAGAGATGCTAGACAGGCCCTTACAAAGCCGAAGGGCGGCATCCCTCAGAAAATACCACAGGAAATAAACCCACCCAGAATCAGTCTAGCTACAACTGTGAGATGGAGTGAGCCTCAAGCTCCTGAGGTGCCTGTCTTGCCTGTCTGCCCGCTCTTGGGCAGCTGCCCATCACAATGCCATGGTGGCTCCGTGCTTTTCCACGGGCTTTGCCTCTTCCTCCACAGATCTTCTCCTTGCCTGTTGAGGAAAACAAGGTCTGCCCACAGGCTTGCCTTTGGTCTCTTCTCCAAGGTGGCCCCAAATATGACAGAGGCCATGACAGCCCTGAAAATGGCCCTCTGTAGTGGAAATGGCGAGGATAAGGCAGCCAAGGTGAGATGCCCCAGGGGACGATTCGACAGGAAGCCACAGACACATGGCTGACCACATGTTCAGCTGTCCCCTTCCCCTACAGAGATGGCTGCTCAGATCAGGCCCACACAGGAGAGGGCTCAGTCGGTCCAGGCAGGTCCTGTAGCAGAAGTTCTTTGCATCTTCACCCCAGGACGATGCTTGGGTAGGGAGGAGCTCACAAGGATTGCGACGCTGGGCCCAGTTCAGTTCTGGTACCTTGACCCTCGGATGTCTCAGGCCCAGCACCTCTATGACAGTTACGGTCCTAGGAATGAGTCCAGGACCTCAGATGCGGGTTGCTGCATTCCCCCTGTGTTCAGGAGGCCCAGCTAAGACTGTGTGTCTAGGCAGCCCTGTGAGCCCCTCCCACTGCACAGAGAGAACATCGACAGCAGGAGAGCGAGCCTCCGACTGGCTATTGGAGGACACGCTGGGAATATGAGCAACAGAAGCAACGTCACACCCCTGCCTAGAAAGTGAGGTCACTGGCGTTCACCCTGTGGCAGGGGGTCTTCAACAGCGAACCAAAGGAACGAGAGGCCAGAGCAAATGTGAGATGGACACGGGTGTCAACAGCTTAGTTCCTCTTCCTGGCGTGTTGCTCAGGTCCTGATGACATTACTGATTGGGGCACCACACAAGGACACTGTTCTCATCACACACATTACATGGGGACAAGAGGCTCACTTTAGTAGGGTCCCTGCTTATGCCACATGAAGACAGGCTGCATACTCTCTACGCCTCAGACTGAGGGTTCTGTTTCTTCTGTCTGGAAAGATCACCCTCCTCCTCCAGGATGCTCCAGGAACCCTTCCTTGCATCTCAATGGCAGAAAAGATGTCACATACATGTGTCTAGGCAACTACTAAGGGACTGGGTCTCACAACCTCTACACCATCCCTGTGGTTAGGGAGGGATTTCAGGATGGTTCTTGACTCCACCCACCCTCACCATCTTCATCCTCCCAAGTCCTGTGTTTGAATGGGAGCATCAGCTTTCTCAGCATGGTGAACTCTAAAATGGAGAGTCCACAGGGTCTGGATGAGGGATAACTTCCTGATGAGACCGGAGAAGAGGAAAGTTAAGTGCGAGGAGCTTCCTACTCCCATCCAAGCAGAGAGAACAGAGCAGACCTGAAGAAGGACCTCAGAGTGAGCGGCCTCCTGAGCTGGTTTCTGCTGTGGGTCTGTTGGGGTGAAAGACAGGAGAATGTTTCTTTAGAACAGTGGTTCTCAACCTTCCTAATGCTGCGACCCTTTACTACGGTTTCTCATACTGTGGTGACTCCCAGCCACCAAACGATTCATTGCTTCTTCAGAACTGTAATTTTGCTACTGTTACAAAATGTAATGGAAATATCCGCATTTTCTGATAGTCTTAGGTGGCCCCCCGTGAAAGCATTGTTCGACCTCCAAGGGGTTGAGACCCACAGGTCGAGAGCCGCTGCTTTAGAATGCCCTGTCTAAAAGGCAGCTGAGGAGGAGCACCGGGAAAGATGTCCAGTCTATGCTGGTGTCAAAGGAACAGTGGTCCAAAGCAGAACTTCCAGAGCCAGGAGTATGGACAGGCAATGGGAGGTGGGCGCCTGAGCATCACAGGGAAGAGGCAGAAGAGCGGACAGGGCCCTGAGCTCTGTGGGAAAGAAGCCCCGCCTCTCTGTGATATCTCAGAGTGGCTGTCATGGGGAAACTGAACGGCTATGCCAGTTCTCACTCACAGTCTGTCCCTTTGAGCTTTGCTCTACAGAGCAATGACTCCAGACACCACCAGAACTCACTGCTGGAGGGCTCAGGGTTCTAAAATAAGGCAATGTTTTCAATATTGATGCTGTCCATCCACCTGGAAATGGCTTGGTGAATTCTGATGTGTTCATGTTAGCGAGCGCTGCACACCACGAGACTGGGGGCACAAGACAACTACACTAAAAGTGCCCCACACCAGCAGAATGGCAAAAATCTCAACAGATCCACACAAGCAAACATCAGTGGGGATATACATAGCTGGAATCTCATACATTCTCAGAGGACAGAGTGGTTCCACAGGGGAAACTGAGGGCTTCTGTGATGACTATGGATGCAAAGTTCTGCCCCTCCATCATGTGATGCTAAAACTCTTCCTCAGGGGAAGAGGTGAAGGTAGCATGCCTTCCTCCAGCCATCTCAAACCAAAGTCTGATTCCATCAGAGTTCCCTCTGAGGAACCAGTGGTTTTATTAGAATTACTAACAGAGTAGCGGATGAAGGGTTGTGGTAAGGGGCATTAATGGACTTAAACAACCACACCGGAAGGTCAGCATGGAGGATGACTCTGCCTTGACTATACAGACGCGGCTCCTGCTGCTGCTACTCCACCGCCTATATACTGCAGCCGCATGCAATTAGGGCAGAGTTTTACATCACTAGTTGGGAAGGATGGCTGGATACTCAGGGAAGGGCACCACCACTTTCCTGTCATGCCCATGAGAGGATATCAACAGTCAACAAGCCATGATTTAAATTCCTGAGAATGATATTGTATGAGGCTCAGGGATGGTCCTAAAGAACACCATGACACAACTGTTCAATCCTATGTGAAAAATTAATGAAATGACCAACAACAAAAACCTTGTACCCAGTATTTGCAGTTGCTTCCTCCTCCTCTTCCTCCTTTTCTTTATTTCTTTTCTTCCTTATTTATTTTTTCCTTCCTTCCTTTCTTCTCTTCTATCTTCTTTTCCTCCTTTCTTTAATCTTCTTTTTCTTTCTCTTCTTTTTCTAGACAAGGTCTCACTGTGTGTTCCTGCTGGCCTAGAACTCTCTGTGTAGACCAGGCTGACTTTGAACTCACGGAGATCCACCTGCCTCTGCCTCCCAAGTGCTGGGATAAAAGGTGTGTGCCACCACCCCCTGTTAGCAACTTCATTTTAAAAAGGCAAAGGCAGAAAGCAACTTAACTGTCCACCAACTGGAGAATGAATTAATAAATTGTAACATAATTCACATGTTGAATATTATGCAACAATTGAAAATAAACATAAATAGATGACAATGTGAACGACTCTCAAAGGCTTTCTTTGAACAAAAGACACCAGTCACAATAGTACATGCTACCCACTCCTGGTTATATTAAGCCCAAGAACAGGAAAACTAAATTTATGGTTCTAGAAGTCAGAATAAGGGCTCTCAGTAAGGGAGATATTTGTTTTTTTATATTTGTTTGTGTATATATATATATATACACACACATAAATATATACACATAGTGTGTGTGTGTGTGTGTGTGTGTGTGTACCACAGCATGTGGGGAATCAACTATTTCCTCCCACCATGTGGGTCCTGCAGTAAATACTAATGATACATATATGGAAAGTAACATATTCATAGTTCATAAGAAACCCTACAACTCAACAGTGGTTAAAAGACAACCCAATGAAATGAAGCAACGACTTGAAGAATCCCTGCTCAGAAGATCCACAAATCCTGGTGGTCAACCACAGTGGCCAGCATGGCCACATCAGGGACAGGGCAACTCCGACTCAACACAGGGTGAAACTTAAAGAGCTGGCAGCATCCAGTGCCTGTGAGGATGGGACTGGCTACGCACAAGCCACTCTAACTTCCACAACACTGCGTAGTGCCTGTGCCCTGGCTTGTGTCTGGCATACTCTGTGGCCCTCCATAGGAAAAGCATCATTGTGTTTGTCCTCTTATGTGAACCCACGAGTCCAGCCCTGAAAGTGCAGTGTTCGTGATGCCTTCCAGGCCAAAGGCGGCCAGTCCTGGGAGGTTATCTTAGAGAGGTCTTTTCACAGCGCAAGCCGGCATCTGGCACTGCTTACGAGGGGCTTGCATTTCTGGGGAATCTGCTGAAGTGCTTGGATGGGTTCCCGGCTCTAAGGAGAGATTTGGTCCCTTCCTTTGCTCCCAGCCACATGCTTCCTCATTTCCGCTGGCTTTAATAACACTGGTTCACCAACACCACACAACCACACATCTGCATGGCCAGCCGGCAACTGAGCCAGTTGACAGCCGAACTCCACATCCCTGGTGTTGAAGAGCATCAACTGTCTTCTCGAGCCTCCATTGAGTGTGCCTCATCATGGAGGAGCTGAATCTGGAAGGTCTTTGCAATGCACACATGTGTTGCTGCTTTTAACAATAGTGAGGCACAAAGGCCCCAGCCTCTATTGTTGTCTGCTATTCAGCCTGTTCACCCTGGTACTGAAGGCGGCTCCCTGGCCTCTTCAGCAATCAATTTCCCCACAGTGGTGCCCGCCAGACAATTCTGGAGAACACTGGCTGGAGACGCTGGAATAAAGTCCCAAAGCCAGGCGGGGGCTGCAATCTGGCTGTCTTTCTACTATAAACCTCCTCTCTGGAAAATGACAGGAGGTGGCCAGGAATAGTGACACAGTCCACTCGAGTGTCAGCAGACCTGGGCAGTGTACCAACCAGGGATGTGCTGTGGGGCGGAGGCTGCCGGCAACATGAGGAATCAGTCCCTGCTCCTGGCTTGGCCCCGGCTTTCACCTCGGTGTGGAGTGTGATAAAGATACCAGCCGCTGAACAGACAGTATAGACTCAGCCGACATGGAGCCAAGGAAGAGGCTACAGAATCCCTAGCTCTGGTTTCTGTGACATCCCCTGTGTCCCCATCAGCAGGGATAAGGAGCAGTTTTACCAGCAGGCTCTTCAGAATTGGACCTACAGAGGAGTTGCCACCATGATCAAGGCAGCAAAAGGGGCTTGCTCTCTCCTCTCACAGACAAAATGTCTGTCCCCTCCCCCCTCTGACTTTCCACCATTTGGGGGCACAACATTTGCCACTCCCCTCTCCATCTTCATGATGTGAGGACAGGAGCTGACCCTCTCACCAGATGCCATACCTTGACCTTAGAACTTGCTGTCTCCAACACTGGGAGGCGTCAATAAGCTTTATAAATTGACCGGTCTGCAGTACTTTTGTTATAGCAACAAGAACAGACCAAGACTGTCCCAGAAATCTCTAAAGCCCGGCCTCAAGGCCACGCAGTTCACGGTTCTCTAATGATAGCACAGGTGTGCCTCCTACAGGTACCACAAAAGGAGCATCCCAAAGTCCAAGCCCCAGCAAATAGCAGGGAAGCCACAGAAGGGCGGAGTTGTTGGGTATGGCTTTCCTGGAATGTGCATGGGCAAACTGAAGGAACAGATGTATAAGTTATAGGTCTAGGACCCCTCAACTTCTGAAGAAGGGGAACCCCAAACTTAATGCTGATTCTAGCTGTTTCTTATGAAAGAAGTAAGGCCCAGAAGGTCCAATGAGCTCAGGAACAGAACAGAGAGGCCAGGATGGGGGAACCCAATCAAGGTTACGGAGTACCAGTGTTCCCTAAGGCTCAGAGTCTCCTGTTCCTGTCACACCATTGTATTGTGTCCTGGGAGTGGATGGACAATAACCTTAGTCTTTTCTTACAAGTCTCAGAACAAGGGGAACTGAGTCCAGAAGGCAGATGCTTAACCGGGGACTGCTCACACTGGACTTGGTTAAGGATCAATGCCTGCCTTGAGCAGGAGGCTGAAACTCTAATGGGATGGCTGGGGAGGTCTTGAGAGTGGAATGTGAGCCGATTTTGTCTAGAGAGCTGGCCCAGACCCCAAACCTCCTAAGAGATGCCATCCCTGTGGCCTACAGGCGGGGCACTGGGTGGTACTCAGTCAGGGCTGCTCTGGAGTGACATACAAACCAGAGCAGAGACAGCGCCCCAAAGGCCGTGCTGACTAATAATGAGGGGCTGGGTATGCAATTAGGAAGAGCAGTCTCAAGAGACGCGTTCTAAGAATAGTCGAGCTGCAGGCACCGTAATACAGACGTGTGGGAAGTTCCGTCTCTTGGAAAGGCAAGCTGAAATATCTGGTGACAAGAAGCTGGTGGTCTCCATTCTGAAGAACCCAAGTGCTGTGTAAGCTTACACCAGAGAGCCGCCCGGGGACAGTGGTGTTCGGCAGGGAGGGACAGAGATGCTAGTCTCAGTTTCCAAACCAGAGACTAAAGGAAACTAGATTTTAAAACATATCCACCAGCAGTTGAGAATACAAGAAAAGAAAAATGCAAAGGGTGGATAAACCCCAGCAAATAGAAAGACCTAAAGCAGAAAGTGGCTTTTAATAAAAGGCTTAAAATGCATAAGAAATTACTGTAAGTAGATAAAACTCATAATTTAAAAAATAAAGAAAGGTCAGTTCTCGCTGTTCACACAAGATACTCTAAAACCCTCCAAAAGAGACCTACGGGCCAGGTAAATGACAGGACAGAAGTTTTGCCTGCAAACACTACGCTCAAATGTAAGACTTATGGAAAACACCAAGAGAGAAGAGGAGCCCATCCACTTTGCCGTCCCGACTCCACCCCTCCCCTATGGACCTAGTGACCATAGCCCGAGCTTGGGTTAGCCTTCCCCAGGGCATGTGGGCTACCTGCAGCAACTTCGCCCAGCTTCTAGCTGTCTGGGACACTTCTAACCCCACCACCTCCAACGGTTTCCATTAGCTGTGAACTTTTAATAAACACCCTTATCAGGGCAAGAACATGACCTTCTGTTTTTGCTTGTAACATTTCATGTTCTGAGAGAAGTTGGGATTTTGCTAAATGCTATTTTTTTGGTTCCATTAACACTCTTGTATAGATTTCATTTCAGTCTGTCCCTGAGGTCCTGCAAGCTGGTATATTTTTAGTGTTAGCATAGTCCTTGCTTCATTTAGGGGCCTGCACTTTGGGGGATGGAGAGGGAAACACGAGGCTCCGTTATGTTTGTAGTAGTCTATTTCTCAAAGAAAATGCTTGGAAAAAATAGAACCAAACTCCACCACCTGCCAACAGGAAGAGGCAGGTCCGGATCCTAGACAGTCCTCTAGATTCTGCGTCCCTGTTTCTCGCTGTTTAAATGCAAATTTTGATTTTTATAGAAAGGTATGCTATTTAAAATCACTTGGGAAAATGTCCCAGGATATTGTGTAGAATATGAAATGAAAGACGACTCTGAGAGAAAAATTAAAACAGATGAAGGCCACGTCCTAGTCATCTCCCCTGAAGCGCTACCCTCCCTGCAGTCGTGACCCCAAGAAAGGCCAACTCCAGCTGGTGATGCCTCAGGCAGGAAGAGGGGATGGAAACCAAGAGAAGCCAGCTCTCCTTGACTGCTGGTCACCTGGTTACAAAATCCATTCAAGCAATTTTAAAAAGAGCTTAAGTATTTACTCTTTAAACACATTGTGACATCCAGTGAGAATAAGTTACATATGCCTCGTAATTTTAATGAAAGCCAGGCAACATGAGCAGAGGGTCCTGGACCTGCCCCACATCAGACACAGGCCTGGGTCCTGCAGACCATGATGGCAGCCTGGCCGGGAGGGCTGGTTTGCCGCGTCCATAGCTAAGGACAGAGGAGACCCTACTTCCAGTCCAGAGCTCCCACACAGCCTTGAAGGCTCCCTAAGGAGGTGGCTGAAGACCCATTTTGTCCCGGAACAGCTCCAGATGGAAGGAATATGTGGCCCAGACCCTTTTCATAGCTGCTGCCCTGTGCCCTCGGCAGCCCCGCCTAAATTGTTGCTACATCTGTGACCCAGGGCGGGGTGGCCTGGGCTGCGGTGAGCTTGCTCTGGGAGAATGCTTATCGCTCTTCAGGGTGAGGGGAACACCCGAGGGAGCCATCAGGAAGTCGCGCATTCTCCTGGCCACCATCCCAGACACATGGAATGTTCCAGGTCTTCCTGTGGTGAGGACTGAGGAGATAGCTGAGGAAGGCTGCATTTCTCGTGACCACAAATGGCCCTCAAAGGGACCCCACATCTGTCGCTCCAGCTTCGGTGCTCAGGACAGCTCCAGAGCTAGTACTGACCAACCTCAAGCTCTAGAGATGAGACGTTGGTGGCTATGACACAGTTCTCATGCCTGATGGATGGCAAAAGATTTTACCCCTCACCCCAAGGGAACAAGTGCCATCTCCCCGCCCCACCCCCCGAGGGAGTCCTCACTCCCGTGAGGGGGTCCGTTTGTCTGAGCCTCCTACATGGCCTAGGACTGGGAAGGGGTTCCGTGCAGGGTGTTGGAGCCAGGGTCTGGGAAGCCTACATCCTCAGCTATATCGCCTGAGCAGGTAGAAGGTGGGGGCTGTGTGTCTCACAACGGTCCTCCTCAAGCCTCAGGCCTGACCTGCCAGCCCTACTCTGCTCCTTTCAGAGAAAACTTGATACCAGTGTGGTTGGCATAAATAGATACCACACTCATGAGAGACCTCTGCTTTCAGGACATCACCTCCTCAGGGCTTCTTGGTGGTTGTCTGCCTGGCCCGGAGCTGTCTGTGTAGAGGGAAAGCCCGAGAGGCCATTGGGTTGCCTGCTGTAAGAAGAACCTTTTTGTAATGAAGTACTTGGTACCTGGGACCATCAGTTGGGAGCCACGGTGCTGGTCTGCAGAGATGGACACTGCTTGGGTGTCTGGCAAAAGGGGACAGAGGTATGGCTTATACCATGGTTCCTATCCCATGGCTGCTCCAACCTGGATCTCAGAGAACATTCTCAGGAGCCCAGAAAGATCTATGGTGCTACCCTTGCTTGGCGGTACATCCCCAGAGCCAACCCAGGTCAGGTTCAAACTGATGTCCTTCTCTGGAAGCAAGAGGAATAACTGCCAAGATGTTTGGGATATCTCCTGGCTAGCCCAAAGTCACAGGGTGATCCCCTAAACTGAGCCCCCTGCCTTCCCTTGCTCAATATGAGGCCAGCCTCTCCCCCACAGAAAGCTGGCCCTCCTCCTGCCTGCCGGGAGTCATTCCTTCTCTGGAACATGTCAGCCAGCTCCAAACAAATCCAGTAGGGAGGACACATCTGCAGAGGACTTCCTCAGAACTAGAGAGCGAAGGAGGCAGATGGCCCAGGATGGTCGGCCAAGGCTGGGTGGGGGCTGCTACAGGGGCTTCCCATCTCTTCTCACTTCTCTCCCCTTTCTCTCTGTCCCTTCTCCTTTTCCTCCCTTTATCTCTCAGAGCATGGCCACCATCTAGGGCCCAAGGTGATCCAGGGGGAAAGCAGTGGACCTCCCCATCAGTCCTCGGTTCTTCCACAGGACAGGGCTGGGAACTGGTACCTCCTGCTCTGGGCCTTGACTGGGGATGGGGGCAGCACCTTTACTGATGAAGCCTCTCCTCTCCCCTTGGGGAGAGAGGGCTTTGCCTCTTTAAACCCTGCAGAGCCCTGAAATGCACCCTCTGCATTGCACTCTGAGACAGCCAGCATCCTGCCCTTGTTCCCTAGGGTACTTGCTGCAAGGTACAAGTGTCCCCCATTGTACTGTCTCCTTAGCTTGTCGCGTTCATGATGATTTCCCAAAGACATGTGACTATTGGGTTTCTGAGGCCACAGTCTAGTCAGGAGCCCTGGACCAAGTCAAAGACAGTGCAGGCTGCCAGGGAGGTCAGGTGTACCCAGCCTGTAGGAGAGGCACAGACGGGTCATGTGTACCCAGCCTGCAGGAGGGGCACAGATGGGTCATGTATACCCAGCCTGCAGGAGGGGCACAGACCTCAGCCCTTTACCTGGGTTCTGGGCCCTCTGTAGCCGTTTGTCTTACTTAGGGTTACCATTGCTGTGATGAAACACCTTGACCAAAGCAACTTGGGAAGAAAAGGGTTTATTTGGCTTAAACTTCTGCATTACTGATTATCGCTGAAGAAGTCAGGGTAGAAACTCAAACAGGGCAGGAACCTGGAGGCAGGAGCTGCTGCAGGGGACAGGGAGGGGTACTGCTTACTGGCTTGCTCCCTTGGCTTGCTCAGCCTGCTTTCTTATAGAACCCAGGACCACCCACCATGGGCTGGGCCCTCCCCCATCAATCACTAGTTAAGGAAATGCCCTACAACCAGATCTCAAGGAGGCATTTTCTCAAACGACACCCCCTCCTTGCAGATAATACCAACCTGTGTCAAGTTGACACCAAACCAGCCAGCACACCTGACCCCTTGTCACCTTGACACACAAACACATCCCTGTTCAGCCGTACCCCTTCCTTTCTTTCTTCCCCAAGATCGCACATTAATATAAGCATTCCAAATTTTAAAAATCTTACCGACTTTAAAAATTCAAAAAACTTAAATATTCAGGCTTTTAAAAATCTCGTCTTAAAATTCAAAGCCCCTCAACCATGGGCTCCTGGAAAATTAAAAATACTTTCTTACTTCAAGAGGGAAGAACCAGGGCACAGACATAATCTTAACAAAGCAAAACTAAATTCCAAAAGTGTAAAAACCTTCACTATCCAGTTATCTGGGATTCACTCACCATCTTTGGGGCTCCTCCACGGACTTGGGTCACTTCTCCGGCTCTGCCCTCCACAGCACAGTCTTCCAAGTTCCGACTGGTTCCACTTCATGCCTCTGCTGTCTTGGTGGCCATGCCATGGTACTGGCATCTCAAAAATGCTAGGGTCCCTTGCTGCAACTAGGCTGTGCTTTCACCAATAGTCTTTCTTCAGGGGCTCCAGCCCTGCCACACAGTACCAAGCCGCAGCTGCCCTCCATGACCCCTTAATGCCTTCAAAACCAGCCCCACTTGGGTGGCTCTTACAGTACCAAGTTCAGCAGGCAGCAGGAGGCGCAGCCTTGGCCACCTCTGGGACACAGCTTTTGTGTGCTGACTCTCAGGAACTTCCCAGAAGATCTCACCTCAGTGATGCTGGTCTCTTTTTAATCACAGCTGATTCTTCAGCCCCACTGACCAGACGCCATAGTTTCTCCACACAAAGGCCTGGTAGAATCTTTGCTTCCCTCTGAAACCTCACAAGCCAGGCCTCCATCATCCACACTGCTCCAACATTCTTATCTCCCAGGCTCCTACAGAACAGCCCACTGAGCTCTCGATACTCCGTGACTCTTCTAGCCCAGCGTTCCAAAGTTCTTCCACAATCCTCCCCGAATAACGTGGTCAGGTCTGTCACATCAATGCCCACTATCCTGCTCCAGCTTGTCTTAGTTAGGGTTAATATTGCGGTGATGAAACACCATGACCAAAGCAACTCGGGAGGGACTGGGTTCATTTGACTTACACTTCCACATCACTGTTCATCACTGAAGGAAGCCAGGGCAGGAACTCAAACAGGACAGGAACCTGGAGGCAGGAGCTGAGGATGCAGAGGCCATGGAGGGTGCTGCTTACTGGCTTTTCCTTATGGCTTGCTCAGCCCGCTTTCCTACAGGACCCAAGACCACTAGCCAAGGATGGCACCACCCGCCACGGGCTGGGCCCCTTCCCATGAATTTCTAATTAAGAAGAGCCCTACAGCTGAATCTTATGGAGGCATTTTCTCCACTGAGGCTCCCTCCTTTCAGATGACGTCAGCCTGTGCCAAGTGGACACAAAACCAGTCAGCTCACTCTCAGAATTGTCCATGGGGGCAGGTTCTACCATTGTCCCCTTCTTAGAGCTGGGAAACCAAGATATAGAGCACCAGTTACACAGACACCCAAGTAAGCAACTCCTCTGTGCCCCATACCACAGTGCTCTTTGAGGATGGACAGGGGCCTGGTGGTGCACTGGGTCAGACCTTCTAAGCAACCACCACCATCTTGGGAGCAGCCTCCGTAGGGACCACTGGGCACCCACAAGTGGATGGGTCTGCCATTAGGTATCCTGCCAGTACACCCTCCTTCTGCCTCAGTGGCTCTTTACACCCCAGGTGTGCCTGCTTACAGACCCGTGTACATGGCTAGAGACAAGTATCATACGAAATGCCAAGGAGGAAGTACCTACAGGCTGGGTGAGCCCCCCACAAGGCCCCTCAGAGGGGGCTGAGGCAGCTAGTGCTGCTGGATTCCCAGCCTTCTTTGACAGCCCTTCCTCCAGGAATATGGACCCTACCCCACCACTTACATGCTCTGTTTTTCCTTGTCTGTTCTGATAACACTTTGACCCATTAAAGCTGAAGATGATGAACATTTGCCCTTTCCCCTGAGTGTATAATGGGTTCCTCTTGTCCTCGCGCCAGCGGGGACAGCTGGGTGTCCAACAGCACAGTCATTTCCAAGAGTCCGTCCTGGTGGTGTTGGATACATTCACCAGGACGAGCACTGTAGTGGGTTCTCAACCTCAACCCATCCCGTCACCTCCACAAGGAACCCCAGAAGTCACTCACCAGCGCCTCGTTCCCAGGCCTGGAGCCCCTTCCTCTGTAGACTTGCCTGTTGCAGGCATTTTGTCACAGAACCCTCAACATGCGACTTTTGTGACTGGCTTTTCTCACTTGGTACGGCATCTTCACAGTTGTTCAGAGTTGCAGTGTGTAACTGGAGGGAAGTCTAGCTCCTTGTGACTTAACAATATTCCATTCTGCAAACGACCTGTAATCTCAGCATCCAGAGGTGGAGGCAAGAGGATTGGAAGTTCAAGTCATCCTGGCTGCACAGCAAGGTGGAGACCAACCTGAGATATGTGTGGTCCTGTCTCAAAAAAAAAATCATTTCTGAGAGAATAGTACATTTATCTATCCATCAGTCGGTTGACGAGAGTTATTTCCACGTTTCAGCCATTTTCGAGTAATTCAGCAAGTTCTATACACAGTTTGCATTGATGTTATTTAATTTACATCTCCCTGATATCTGATAGTGTCCATCATTTTCCATTGACCTATTGGTCATTTCTAAGATGTTTTTGGAGACCATCCTATTTCAGTCCTTTGTATGTTGTTTTAAAGGGTATTTGTCTTTTTATTATTGAGTTATAGGCACTCTTTATATATTCTGAACACTAGCTTATTGTAATTTGTTTGATTTACAAGTATTTTCTCCCCATTTTATGACCATGTATTTAATATTTTTAAAATGTTGAACTTTGATAATGTCTGTTTTCTCTGTTTTTTCTTGTGTGGCTTGTGCTTTTGTGAATCCAAGGCCACAAAAGTTGGTGTCTATGGGTATGTATTGCATCGATGTGTATGTATTTGTGTGTGTGTGTGTGTTGTATCAATGTGCACATGTTTGTGTATGCATGTGTGTGTATGCTTGTGGAGGTCAAAGGTCAACACTGGGTTGACTAATGAATTACTCTCCACTTTATTTTTTAGGAAAGTGTCTCCCATTGAACTTAGATCTATCTCACTGAGCTGGCTAGGCCAGTGATTCTCAACCTGGGGATCGTGACCCCTTTGAAAGTCTACCAAGCCTTTCCCAGGGGGTCACCTAAGACCGTCTGCATATCAGATATTTACATTACAATTTATACCAGTGGAAAATGACAGCTATGAAGTAGCAACGAGATGATTTTGTGGTTGGAGTCAGCACAACATGAGGACCTGCATTAGAGGTCACAGCTGCTGTATCTACACGGCAGGAGAGGGAGCTGAGCTACAGTTCAGCTCAAGACGTAGCCCTGCCTCAACTGTACTCTCCAGTCCATGAAAGTAAGATGCCTTTCGATTTACTTTCTTTTTACATGACCTGGTTACCTTTACTCTGTGTGGCCCATGTTGCTTCCTCTGAGTCTCCTGGCATCTCCATCCTTCTTCTTCCCAGCATCCTCTGTGCCTGGAAATCCTGTCTAGCTATTGGTCATTCAGCTTTTTTTATTAACCCAATCAGGGCGACACATCTTCACAATGCAGCAAAAGATTATTCCCCAATAGGGTACCATCAAGGCAGAAATGGCCCGTGGGATCTCCTGGAACGGGACATCTAGACAGCTGTGGCTGACCACTCACTGTAGGTGCTTATACAACAGGCACAACGTTGGTAGCTCACAGACTCCCAGCAGATACTCATGGTGGCATTATTCAGGACGTCCCCAAGCCAGGAAGTCCCAACACACACCAGTAGGCAAGGAGGAAAATCCTGGTACACAGGTACAGTGGGCTCCCCTGGGGCACTGGAGGAAGGACAGTCGGACAGTGTGAGGAAGGATGAGTCCCATGTCACTCTACCTGTGGGACTTCCCAGAATGGGCACAGTCTAGTCTGGCAGGTGGGGGAGAGTAGCAGTGGGGCCCATTCCTGGAGCTGAACTCTCCAGGAAGTTGCTTTTCCCCTTGGAAATTAAATCTCCCTCTGGAAATGGGCACAAAGTGCTTCAGTGGTAAGGGTACTGCTGCCCGGCCTAACAGTGTGAGTTCTAGCCCCAGGACGCACACATAGTGGTAAAAGGAGAAAAGCAGCCCCTACAAGTTGTCCTCTGTGGTGGTCTGAGTGAGAAGGGCCCCCATAGACTCATAGATTTGAATGCTTGGTCACCAGGGAGTGGCACTATTAGAAGGTGTGGCTTTGTTTGTTGGAGGAAGCGTGTCACTGTGGGAGTGGACTCTGAGGTTTCAAAGCCAGGCCCAGTGGCTGTCTCTCTTCCTGCTGCCTGTGGATCAATATGTAGGATTCTCAGCTCCTTCTCCAGTATCACGTCTGCCTACACGCTGCCGTGTCCCATGATGATGATGTGAACTAAACCTCTGAACTGTAAGCCACCCAGTTAAGAGTTTTCCTTTACAAGAGTTGCCATGGTCATGGTGTCTCTTTCACAGCAATACAAACCCTAACGAAGACATCCTCTGACCTTCACAGAACTCTGTGGGAACCCACACGAGTGCATGTGTGTTCGTGCATGCGTGCACACACACACAATACCCCAAATGACTAAATAAAATACTATTTCTTAAAAGGCCCAAAGATCCATAAAGAGTCCATTCCTGGAATCCAGTTCCTCTTTTTAAGGATTTCTAGCAACTGTCTATATTGTAAATATTTATTCAGTTCTTGGAAGTCATGTAAACATTCAGAGCTGGGGGATCTCCTGTTTGCTGAAGCACCATGGGTCATGGGGGTGGGGTGAGTGTTTCCAGATACCCAGGACTAGTATGGAAAGTTAGAGTACCCCATCTCCTAATTCCAAGATGAGGGAACATCCAGGGCCACGTCACCAAGCGGGCAGGGTCTTAACGGAGTTGATGATTTGCACAAAAGGACCTAGCCTGGGCACATAGCATGTGCTTAGAGAACACGGGAACTGCCCTGGGCACATAGCATGTGCTTAGAGAACACGGGAACTGCCCTGGGCACATAGCATGTGCTTAGAGAACACGGGTACTGCCCTGGGCACACAGCATGTGCTTAGAGAACACGGGAACTGCCCTGGGCACCCAGCATGTGCTTAGAAAACACGGGAGCTGCTCTGGGCACCCAGCATGTGCTTAGAGAACACGGGAACTGTCCTGGGCACACAGCATGTGCTTAGAGAACACGGGAACTGCCCTGGGCACACAGCATGTGCTTACAGAACACGGGTACTGCCCTGGGCACCCAGCATGTGTTTACAGAACATGGATAGAAACCCAGTCAAGGATGGGAAGGGAGACCCTGTTTATCCTCTTTCCTACTCATACCTGGGAATGACTTCAGGCTGGGCTGTTCTTTGCTGACCCTGGAAGGGGGACATGTGACCTGAATCTGACTCAGGGTCCTTCTCAGAAGTCCTTGTCCTGTATGTTCTCAGACGACTGGAGCATCTGGTGTGAGTGAGAAAGCGCCTGGGTGGAGGAAGGCTCCTTCTCTGAATTAGTGGTGCTGGAACAGGAGAGGCTTCAACTCTACGGTCACACAAGCAAACTCGGGAAGGGCTGCGTATCCAGAGCAAAGTCTGAAGTGTTCAGCCACTAGAAGAAAGCGCTAGAGAAAAACCTTCACAACTCATCTAAGACGACAAATACCAGAAACATCACCAAAGGCATCGCCGACAAAAAGAACTGGTGAGTCATATTTCAGCCACATTGAGGACTTTGCCTATTTTTATCTCAAGATGAGGAAAAGATGAGAGACACAGCCATGGCATAAGAACAAGCAACTCAACATTTTAAAATGAGCCATTAAAAAAAGACATATTGCCAAAGAATAAATACAGATGGCAAATAAATGAGTTACCCGAAGTCTTCATTATTATATAATTGCAAATTAAAGAACACACACTAGGGGCTGGAGAGATGGCACAGCAGTTAAGAACACTAGTTATTCTTGCAGAGGAGCCAGATTCAAGTTCCAGACCCATACACACACACACACACACACACACACACACACACACAAATAGATGCAGTAAAGAATGTTAACTATAGACATTTGAATACCTAAATTGTGATGTAAAAGTTCTTTAGGAAGATCATGTTATAATGGCTAATTCTGTAAGCTTGAACAGACCTACAATCACCCAGGAGCCGAGCCTTTGTGCATGACAGTGAAGGGTTATCTAGATTGTGTTAACTGGGACAGGAAGACACACCTTGAGTGTGGGTAGCACCATTCAATGGGCTGGGATCCTAGACTGAATAAAAAGGAGAAAGTGAAATGAACGCCAACATTAATCCTTCTCTACTCCTGACTATGGATGCAATGTGCCCAGCTGCCTCAAGCTCCCACTGCCATGCCTATCCCACCATGTTGAACTGTACCCCTGAACTAGGAAGCAAAAACAAATCCTTCCTTCCAAGTATCTTGTGTCGGGGTATTATTCATAACAACAAGAAAAGTAACTAATAAAAAATGGTGCTAGGAATTTGGCTGCTGTTAATAGACCTAACTATGTAGCTCTTACACTTTTGGGATTGATTTGCAAGAGAAATGTCAAAGAGTTTAGAACTCTGAGCTAGAAAAGCCCTAGAACACTATAAGCAGTACCTAATAACACTCTGGTGGGTACTGGAAGATAAGAAGGATGAGAGAAACACAGACAGCTCATAAATTTCAGGGAAGAACAATGGCTCTATCCAGAATTAAGCAAGGGGACATCCATTTGATATCATGGCAACACATTCTGCTCATGTCTTGCGAACGTGGGTGAGGCTAAGTCTAAAAGTGATGAACTAATTTCTTTGATGGAGAGAATTTCAAGACTATATAGAGTTCATACTGTGGCATGGCTACTGATTACTACTCTCATCCAGATATGAAGTAAGATAGAAATGTGAGGTTTAGCAATGATAGGTGGGTGAGACCGTGCATGAAGCTGTGACGGTAAAGCCCAAGTTGCAACAAACAACCAGGATGTTAGAGATGCCCAACCATGAACACCTGTCAAGAAAAGCTTCAGGCATTTAGTAAAACCAGCCCAAGATTGAGGTGTGTGCTGTAAGTGGCAAAGCTGGGGCAAGTGGCAGAGGGGCCAGGCAACTCAAGCCCTTTGGAGCCCAGATGATTCCATATTGAGTCCCAGATGCCAGAGAGCTGTGGGATTTTGTGTTTCCCATGCTTCATTTGGGTCTTCCTTTATTCTAATAATTTTTTATTTTGTTCCTATTCTGTTTACTGTGTGTGTCACTGTATATTGGCAGTATGTAACTTGCTTTTTTGGTGGTATAGACAGTGGTTCTCAACCTTCCTAAAGCTACAACCCTTTAATGCAGTTCCTCATGTTGTGGTGACCTCTAACCATAAAATTATTTTCTTTGCTACTTCATAACTATACTTTTGCTACAGTCATGGATCACAATGTAGATATCTGTGTTTTCTGAAGGTCTTAGGTGACCCCTGTAAATGGGTCATTCGACCCTCCAAGAGGGTCGTGACCCACAGATTGAGGACCACTGGTACAGGGGCTTACCAGTAAGAGATTGTCTTAAGTCTCAGAAGGGATTTTGAGCGTTTTAAATAAATGTTTATTTGTTTATTTTATGGATGGGTAATGTGGGATGTCCTTCTATATATATATGCTGCATTTATTGCTTGATGAATAAAGTTGTTTGGGTCAATGGTTTAGCAGAATATGGCCAGGTAGAAAATCTGAACAGACATATACAGAGAGAGTAGGCAGAGACAAGAAGACACCATGTAGCTGCTGAAGGAGAAAGACACTGGAAAATCTTACTGGTAAGCCACAGCCTTGTGGCGATACATAGATTAATAGAAATGGGTTGATTCAAGATGTAAGAGCTAGCTAGAAATATGCCTGAGTCATTGGTGGAACAGTATCATAACTGGTATAGTTTCTGTGCGATTATTCAGGTCTGGGTGGACAGAAAACAAATGAGCAGTCTCCATTTACAGATGGGAGTAGTGCACGCCACAGCATGCATGTGAAGGTCAGAGAAAAACCTGCGAGAGTCAGTTTTATAACTCTCAGGGGTAAGTTCAAACCTTCAGCTATGTGGGTTCTGGGGACCAAACTCAGATTGTCAGATTCGCCAGCAAATGCCTTTACCCATGGAGCCATCTTGCCAGCCCTAGAACGTTGTACTTTAAACAGAGTTGGAACTCTTAAAGACTGTGGGGACTTTTTAGAGTGGACTGAACTAATTTGCATAATGAGATGGCCTTGGACCTGTGGGGACAAGGAGAGAAAAGTTATGGTTTAAAAGCGATGTGGGTGGGTTTCAAACTGACAAAAGGGAAGAGTTGTGTTGATTTATATTACCAACTCACATAGGTGATGAGTCTCTAGGCACACTTTTGGAGGATTATCTAGGTCAGGTTAACTGAGGCAGGAGGACACACCTTAACCATAGGCAGCATCCTTTCATAGGTGAGGGTCCTGAAATATATAAAAAGGAGAAAAGATGCCATGAGTCAGCCAGTTCCCTCTGCTTCCTGACTGTGGGTGCAATGCAGCAGCCACCTCAAACTCTGCCATGCGTTGCCCCAAACTCTGAGCCTTCCTTGTTTTTGTTTTGGTCATGGAATTTTGTTTCTCACGGCAACAAGACAAATGACTAACACATAAGTGCCGACAAGGGCACAGAGCCCTGAAAGACCCCACATGGTTGGTGAAAAATTATTTCCCTTCTAGAAGCGGCCTGTTGGAGATAAAGCTGAGCATGTGCCTGCCAGCTGACCCAGCCGTCCCAGTCCTGGGTTTTGACTCTGGAGGGATGAGAGCAAGCCTTCATCATGAGTGCTTCTGCACCATGGCCACCATCATTCATTAGGGAAAAGGCCAGCGTTGACTCTGCACAGCATGTGCTGGAAAACCATAGAACAATGAGGAAGAGTGAGCTCTGGCTGCCATGGCAACGTGACAGAGCACCAAGCCAAGTACTTAGGAGGATGCAGCCATGGGGAAAGGGCCCACAGGATTTGGGTTTCTTGGTTCTAAGTGGCTGTGTCTGACCATAAGGTAGTTTGAGAGACTCTTGGGATTAAGAAAGCCTTTGTGTGCCTGGTTGCCACGGTGGGAATCAAACATCTTGATGCACTTACTGACTCTGTGGAAGTTTAAAAATAATTTGAAACAATAATTTTTTAATGGAGCCCTACTGGAAAACCATCTAGATGTTTCTCTGCAAAGCACGGAAACCATCCATCTGCAGGAGAGAAGGGAAATTGAGTCTCTGTGCCAGCTCAATGCGGATTGAGCTCAATCGTACACTCAAGGTGTAGTGACGATGTCTAGCAATGTTCGCAAAGACCTTGAAGGTCCTGGGGTAAGGTTGGCCCTGCGAGAATCTCAGAAGCTCCACACCACACAGATAAGCATGTGGTTGGGGGCCTCACAATGTCTCCTGGGCACCACGTGGTCCCTTCCATGCCTGCAGCCCACTAAACACCCCACTCCTCCAACAAGGTCTTAAGGACATGGTGTATGGGCGACAACACAGGGCATTCGAAGAGATAAGTCCAGTCCCTAAAGTTAGCACAGCTTGGACTCAATGCTTAACAGCTCCAAATGCAGGGGCTCTGAGCTGGATCTGGGTACATCCCATAGAGCCGTTGATCTCAGCCACCGAGAGCCAGTGTTTGGACCTGCGCGCAGCTCCAGGTGACACTGTCTCTGCTGGGGCTGAAAGGATTGAGAGTGTTTCAAATCTGCACGTGGTGATCTTTCGGGAATCTGACGGAGACATAAAGAGACTTTTGTGGACAGAAAAATCAGATGAGGAAAGGAACAGAGGGAGTTAAGCAGGACCAAGTCCTAAGAATAAAGCTAAGAAGCAAGGCAGAGACTTCACAGGGCTGAAAAGAGGAAACACACAGCCCTGAGGAGCCAAGGTCACAGCTCGCCTTCTGGGAATGCCGTCCCAGTTTCCTCTGGGCTGCTGTAATCAAACACTCTGACCAAAACAACACATGGAGGAGGAGGGTTAATGGTTTACACTCCCATTAAGGAAAATCAAGGCAGTCATTTAAGGCAGTAGCCACTGAACAGGAGCATAGGGGGACTCACAACCAAGGCAAAGGCTGCTCAGGTTCAGTACTGCTCTTCAGTAGCCTATGAAATGGAGTTCCATGGGGAAAACCTTGTCCTATGAGACACACTTGATGAGGGTGCTGATGCTGTCCTAATGAGTAAAGAGACACCCAATATAAATCTTCTACTTTCAATCACTCACGGGCAATCAGTGACTGTGAAGTCACAGACCCCCAAGTCCTCACTAGTTCCTGACTATGAGATGACAGACCCGCCCAGTCCCCACTAGATCCCGACTCTGAGATCACAGACCTGTCCAATCCCTGCTAGTTTCTGACTATTAGATCACAGACCCGCCTAGCCCTCACTGGTTCCTGACTATGAGATCACAGACCCACCCAGTCCCCACTAGGTCCCGACTATGAGATCACAGACCCGCCCAGTCTTCACTGGTTCCTGACTATGAGATGACAGACCTGCCCAGTCCCCACTAGATCCCGACTCTGAGATCACAGACCTGTCCAATCCCTGCTAGTTTCTGACTATTAGATCACAGACCCACCCAGTCCTCACTGGTTCCTGACTGTGAGATCACAGACCCGCCCAGTCCCCACTAGGTCCCGACTATGAGATCACAGACCCGCCCAGTCCTCACTGGTTCCTGACTATGAGATCACAGACCCGCCCAGTCCCCACTAGGTCCCGACTATGAGATCACAGACCCGCCCAGTCCCCACTAGGTCCCGACTATGAGATCACAGACCCACCCAGTCCTCTCTAGTTCTCCACTGATCTGGCTATGGGTGGCGGCTGCTGTGGCTGTGATAATGGCCACCTGAGTTACTGCTCAGGGCCACTGCTGCTGGCAACACTGGCTCTTTACATGGCTACAGATGTCTGATGCACGGAGAGAGCAGGTGAGGAGGCTGGCATCCTGCCCAGGTCGCTGGGACAAGTGGAAAGGCTGGCACACTGACTTCACGTCATCCATCCCTGGAGTCAGTCTCTGCTCAGCTCTGAGGGAGACCCACCGATCACTGAGAAACACCTTGTCTAAGCCTGTAACACAAGTGAGCTCCGTCTAGTCTCGCCTTTCAAGACACCTTCCAGCCTCAATGACCAGAAACCCCAGACTGGAAAGATGAATCTGGGAGATCTTTGCCTATTTCCAGAAAAAAAAGCAACACTTTTTCTCCCCTTCAGTATTTTCCTTATCATCTCTACCCTGAATCTGCAGTCCCTCAGCCCCCTGGGGTAGAGAGGCTGGCTTACGGCACAGGGTTTCTTCATTCTATGATCATGGGATGAAGCCTTCCTTCACCTTAGCATTGCTCTCTGAGACGTTGCTTTTTTGTTATTGTTTGTCTGTTTTTCTTTCAGGCCCTGAGTCTGGGAACAGTACATGGGATTATGTGACTTATTTTTTGTTTTCACAGCAGAGGTCTCCCCACCAAGAGGTCTCCCCACCAAGAGGTCTCCCCACCAAAAGTTGCCTTGAGTTCCAGAAGAGACTCTGAAATCAGACTTGAACTTCTGCATAGTGCTTGAGTTGTTGAGACTATGGGGCCTTTGGTGATCATCTGAGAGCATCTTGCTTGATGGGATGGGCATAAACTTGAATCTGAACTGTCCCTCAAAGGTTCATGTGCCGAAGGCTTGGTCCCTAGTGCAGCAATGTTCAGAGACGGGGCTTTCGGGGAGTGGGGAGCAAGGGCTCTACCGTCACCCATGGCTTTGTCCACTTATGTGCCCAGAATCTGAGAGACTATGTGGGGTCTCGGAGACTGAAGAGTCTGAGCCTAGTTGAAGAGAGGGGCTTTAAGAACCAGCCCTTGGGAACTGTATGCTATCTTTCCTCAGGAAAACTCCAGGGCTCTGGTTCCCCAGGCCTTGCTAACCTCCCAGGAGACCACAGGGAGTCTTTCCCAAACAAGCATGCCACAGAATCGTCCTCAGAGATAGCTCCCACACAGACCTGTGGTTTTGTGGTGAGGGCGCTCTGGGGACTGGAGCAGGCAGCATTAAATTGTCTCCCTTGGATGTCACACCATCGGGTAGGATGACTGCCAACCTATGAGTCAGGATGGAGGGGGGGACCCGTGACTCAGACACAGTAGATGTAGGCCCAGCCCACCTAGACATCCAGCACCCCAAGTTTGTACAAAGAGCTTCCCTTTAAGAACTTCTGCTAGCCGGTTTCTGAGTACAGCCATCTCTCACAAAATATGTAAGCCTACCATTCCAGGAAGTTAAAACAAATAGCGCACAGACTGAACGTTCCCACACACTGCTCGCTCATTGCTACCTTTTGCTGAGAGCTGTGTTCCCAGGAGCTTTCCTACTTACTTCTGTGCCTGGAGCACACAGGCGTGGACTGTACCCACAATCAGTCACGGATGGACCGCTCCAGCATGGCCTGCCAAGCCCCTGCTGCACTGCCCTGGCAGGATCCCTTAGTCGGAAGCCACTGCACGGTGCTACTCCATATATTCCTCCTTGAGGACTCAGTGATAACCCTGATTTACCCCTACCTAACGTGCCTGCAGCCACCGTCCCGGAAAAACACAGGATGATTCGCTCCAGCCCCTGATATCCCCACATGACCTCCTCCCCTAGCACCTAGTGCCCACATAGGTGGCTATCCTGCAGCCCCTGGTGTTCCGCACATCCTTGGCTTTCCCTGAACACTTGCTCATGAAGTCCCTACCTCAGATCTGCTGTCTCCTAGAGTGATTCTCCCTTTAAGCCTTTACTTGGGCGTGTCTTCTCTGAATGCATCATCACCACCACCATCAACACCACTACCACTATCACCACCTCCACCACCTCCACCATCACCACCTCCAACACCACCATCAATACCACCACCAGTATCACCACCCCACCATCTCTACCACCACCACCACCACCTGTAGTAGGGAGGAAGGGTGGGCCACGTCCCACCGCCCAGCTAGCTTAACCCCCAAAATAATTACACAGAAATTGTATTAATTAGATTACTGCCTGGCCCATTATATCTAGCCTCTTATTGGCTAACCCATTTATAATAATCTGTATGTCACCACGTAACTGTGGCTTACCGGCAAGATTCTAACCTACGTCTCTCTCAGGCAAGAGATTCATGGCATCTGCCACACTTCCCTTCTTCCCAGCATTCTGTTCTATCTACTCAGCCCACCTAAGGGCTGCCCTATCAAAAGGCCAAGGCAGTTTTCTTTATTCAACCAATGAAAGCAACACATCCTACATCAACCACCACCATCAACATCACCATCACCACCATCATCACTTCCACCACCACCACCATCAGCACCACCATCACTACCTCCACCACCACCACCATCAACACCATCCACCACCACCTCTACCACCATCATCACCTCCACCACCATCTGAAACCAGGAGCACTTAGTGGCCATGCTGTCATTGCTGGGTCAGCAGAGTCAGGAGCTGAGCCTCAGCACCCACACCAGGAAGAGCAGGCTTAGCTGGGATGAAGGGGATAGTGGTTCCATGAACAGGGAGTGAAGCTTGGGCTGCCTCGCCTTCATAGCGTATAGGGACCGGGAAAATTATAAAGACATGAGAAGGAAAGGAGCCTTTCACCCATGGCTCTACATGAAGCCTCTTCCCAGCTGGGAATCAAGAATTCTTCCACAATTAACAACTGTTAATTGTTAATCTTTCCCCCTTCCATTTATAAACCTGCAATTTTCTATGAATCTCACCAGAAACCCCGTTTGCTGGGAAAGAACATATATTAAAGCTCCGTGTAACCCTGTGGGCTCCTGCTCTACCTTCTCAGACTAATTGCATTCAAGGTGCCTCCAGAGTTACTCTATAATCTATAATCTTGAACTTATCAAAAGATAGAGAGAATGGATCTCTTCGAAGTCTTTTGAGATGTGACCTGAGACCGAGAGCAACCAAAATGTCATGCGTGCCTCCTGCCAAGACAATTGATTGCTACTGTTCCACGAGGAACTTGAACCCACACTGGGGTGTGTCTAACCTTTTATCTTATGGAAGCGCAGCTCTGCGTTCCTGGTTGTGCTTTATTCTCTTTGGGTCACCTTTATTAATGCCTTTAATAGAATCCTCATGACCTTCAGTACTAACTGTCAACTTGACAGAATCTAGAGCTACCTGGGAAGAGTTCCTGGGTACGCCCGTGGGAGAATATCTTGATTGTTTTGAGTAAGAAGACCCACCCACCATTCCTCAGCTGTTCCTGAACTGAACAAGTAAAGAAAGAGAAGCCAGGAGCAGCACGCTTTCCTTGCTCACTGCTCCTGAGTGTGTAAAGAGAAAGAGAAGCCAGGAGCAGCCTGCTTTCCTTGCCCACTGCTCCTGGGTGTAGAAAGGGTACGAGCCCGCTGCCCTGGTGTCTCTACCATGGCGAGCTGTGCCTGAAACTGTGAGCTGAGAGAAACCCTCTCTCCCTGAAGTTGCCTTTGTCACACTGTTTTATCACAGTCGTGGGGAACCAAACGAAAACAGTCTCCAACTCTGCCTTATATTGCCTGGTCCTGAAAATCTTTTCTGTCTCACAGACATCAATCCTGGTCTGGCCTGAGTCAAGATCCTTCAAAAGATTAACTGGGACTTCTGGGTGAGACAATATGGAGCCATGTTTGTGTCTCCTCACCATTGACATTCCTACAGGGACTGGCCCACTATAGGCCACTCCTGTTTCTTCCCAGGGTTCTCAGGAGGTTAGTTTCCAACAACCAAGACAACCCCAAGCCGTCCTTTCTACCACCAGCGAGCTGGTATAGCTGCTCCCGGAGCATGAGCCTCTATGTCCTCTCTCTATTCCTTAAGTCCCCCGACTCCCGTCTTGCTCTTGCCCACCCTATCTCAGCTACAAACAGCCAAACGATACAAATCTCTCTCATATTTATCAAAAGATAGAGAGAATGGATCTCTTCGAAGTCTTTTGAGATGTGACCTGAGACCGAGAGCAACCAAAATAGCATGCGTGCCTCCTGCCAATTGATTGCTACTGTTCCATGAGGCTTGGGAGGTAGAAGCAGTGACATCCTTGGCAACATTGTTGCCGTTGTTGTTGTTATTGTTTTGTCTTATTGTTTTTTCAAAACAGGGTTTCACTATATAGTTAGCTGTCCTGGAACTCACTCTGTAGACCAAGCTGATCCTGAACTCACAGAGATCCACCTGCTTCTGCCTCCCGAGTGCTGGGATTAAAGGTGTACTCTACTATGGCTGGCTGGTGAAGTGAGTTTTTAATAGACCCTCCCAGTTCTGCTACCTCCACTCCATGCAGAGAGGATGGTGACTGTCACCCACCCCCACCCCCACCCCCACTACCACACGAGCAACTCGGATGCCACTCCCTATCTGCTCTCCCCATCTGGTTCGCCATAAGAGACAGCCCCTATGTGGAAGACAGCCTGGGAATCAGCGATGAAAGCGGTCTGTGGGGGTTTTAAGGGCTTCCAGACTTCCAGGAAGATTCCCAGGAAACATATCTCTGACCTGGAGCCAGAATACACCAGCCACATCATACACAGCTCCTTCCCAAGCCATCCCTGACCCCTCTTGGCTAAGGCTGGAAAGGATCTTGCATAACCAAAGGACAGTGGAATCCAAATCCAGAGAAACCTCCGCCAACGCTTCAGCAGTGGGGAGTGGCGCTGAAG
>NC_022028.1:46700047-46712547 GCF_000317375.1 Microtus ochrogaster | reverse complement strand
AATGGCCATT
The DNA here is from genome assembly GCF_000317375.1 of Microtus ochrogaster. Taxonomy (NCBI): domain Eukaryota; kingdom Metazoa; phylum Chordata; class Mammalia; order Rodentia; family Cricetidae; genus Microtus; species Microtus ochrogaster. The sequence continues at coordinate 46,712,537 of NC_022028.1, read as the reverse complement.
CTACAAAAAGGAATCTGTAGAGTCAATGCAATCCCCATCGAAATTTTATCACAATTCTTCATAGAACTTGATAATTTTCAGCTTCATATGGAAACACACATACATAAACACAAACACACAAACAAAAACAAAAAACAAACAGAAAAACAGATAGCTGAAACAATCCTGAGTAACAAAAAAAACTGCTGGGGGTACCGCCATCCCAGATCTCAAGTTGTAGTACAGAGCCCTAGGAATAAAAACAGCAAGGAATTGACATAAAAACGGACACACTGATCAGTGCAATCAAATCAAAGATCCAGACATAATATCACACATGTATGGGCATCTGATTTTTTTTTTAAAAGAAGTCAGAAATACACACTGGAAAAGGACAGTATATTTAACAAACGATGCTGGTCAAACTGGACGTCTGTATGTAGAACAATGCAAAATAGGTCCATATTTATCACCCTGCAAAGATTCAACTCTAAATGAATCAAGGACCTCAACATAAGACCAGATACCCTGAATCTGATAGAAAAGAAAATGGGGAAGAGTCATTGGCACAGGAAAAAACTTTCTGAACAAAATACCAATAGCATAGCCATTAAGATAAACAATTAATAAATGGGACCCCATGAAAATGAAAACTTTCTGTAAAGGGACACTACCTTTTGAACAAAAAGCAGCTTACAGAATGGGAAAAGATTTTTACCAACTACATATTTGATAGAAGGCTAATATCTAAAGTATATAAAGAATTCAAAAAACTGAACAATAAAACAAAAACCCCATTTTAAAACGCAGTACGTATCTAAGTAGAGAAATCTCAAAAGATGAAATACAATTAGCTTGCAAAGCATGTAAGGAAATAGTCAACATCTTTAGTGCAGAGAAATGCAAATCAAAAGTACTTTGAGATTTCATTTTATACCAGTCAGAATGGCTAAGATAAATAACACATGTTATTGTGAAGATGTGGAATAAGGGGAACACTCATCCATTGCTGGTAGGACAGCAAATTTGTACAGTCACTATGGAAATCAGTGAGATCGTTCCTCAAAAGCTAGGATTTACCTCTAGACTCAGATATGCCACCCTTGGGCATATACCCAAAGGGCTCCACATCCTACTATTAGATAGCCACTCAATCATCTTCTTTGATAGATATTCACTTATTCATAATAGCCAGAAATTGGAAACAGCCTAGATGTCCATCAGTAGATGAAAGGATCAGGAAAATGCGGTACCTTTATAGAATGTACCACTTTATCCAGCTGTTAAAGACAAACAGACATGAAATTTAAGGTAAATGGATGGAACAAGAAAAGAATCTTCCTGAGAGAGTTAACACAGACCCAAAAAAGCAGAAGTGGTATGTGTCTTAGGGCTTTATTGCTGTGAAGAGACTCCGTGACCATGGCAATTCTTATAAATGAAAACATTTAATTGGGGCTGGCGTACAGTTTCAGAGGTTTAGTGCACTATCACCATGGTGGGAAATAAAACATGGCAGTGTGCAGACAAACATGGTGCTAGAGAAGATAAAAGTTCTACATGAGGATAGGCAGGCAGCATGAAGTGAATGAAACACACTTCCTCCAACAAAGCCACACCTACTCCAACAAGGCCACCCCTCCTCAGAGTGACCCTCCCTATGAGCCTATGGAGACCATTTTCTTTCAAACCACGACATAATGTCTTCTCTTACATGTGGATGTCAGCGTTTAGGCCTTCCATAGGTATACTATTATCTGAATAATCAGAGAGGTCAGGAATTGAACTAGTGAGAAAAGAAGGATGCCAGGGGAAATAGAATATATAGTTAGAAACGGGGAGACTGGAACGAGAGGCTGAAGAGAGGGAGGGAGAGAAGAGGAGGGTAAGGCAGGGAATGCAGGAGGGACAGCTAACCAGCTAACATTTGGGGCCATCTGAACACTTATACAGAAACTTACTACAGTAGAGGCTTCTTTTTTTTTTTTTTTTTTTTTTTGGTTTTTCGAGACAGGGTTTCTCTGTAGCTTTGGAGCCTGTCCTGGAACTCCCTTTGTAGACCAGGCTGGCCCCGAACTCACAGAGATCCGCCTGCCTCTGCCTCCCGAGTGCTGGGATTACAGGCGTGCGCCACCACCGCCTGGCTGTAGAGGCTTCTTATAATGCATGTATATATGAAAGAAATCTAAATGAAATCTCCAAGTAACAGGGAAGACAAAGCCCCAACAGACATTGTATGCCGTCAAACAAAACCTCTAGAGTCAGGAATGGGTTAGATCTGGGTCCAAAGGGGCCCCATGGAAATTACCAAACAATGCATGCTGCTGTAAAGGTTATTGGTTGGTCCCACAAACTCAGAGCAAGGCCCTACTGCTAAAGACAATCCTATATAGTTAACTGAGAATGGAGAAGTTGAGCTGGGCCCACCTAGAGCATCCACCCCACTGACTAGTGTGCATGGTACTGGAAGATGTCCTATGCACTACCAAAGGAGGAAGGAAAACCTTCTCCATCTATAAACCTTTCAGACACAATGGTGTCCTGCCTGTGTGCATGTTATATGTTGGTGCAACAGCTGCACAAAGGCTATGGGCATAACCAACCACTAACTGATTTGGGGATGTAAAGCACACTCCTTGAGATGGAACTCAGGCCTGACACTGCTCAAGCGGCCAAGAATCTGAGACTCAATAGACCATGGGCCTAGAAGAAAACCAAATAGCGCTGTTCTGCAGAAGGAACGTCGCAATACAACGACTACTGCAGCCACTGAGTTACCCCATAAATCGGTGTCCCCCTCAGTCAGTGTCTGAGAACCTCCCTGCTGCAGTAGACAGGAACTAATACAGAGATCCACCACTGTACACTGTACGGAGAATGAGAAGCCTAGCGACATTCAGTCCTAAACAGGACGTCTTTATCATCTCCTCCCCTCGGGGCTCAGGGAACAACGTGGAAAAAGGAGGCGGAAAGACTGTAAGAGCCAGAGAAAATGGATGACGCCGAGGAAACGATGTCTTCTAGACGTGACAGAGCTGACACCCACATGAAGGCTGTGACAGCGTGTATAGGGCCTGTCCAGATGCGAACCAGTGGGGTCCCAGTGCTGAGATGGGGACACAGAGACGGGAACATAGACTGGAGCTCCCCCACCAATCAAGAAGCTATCTCCAGTCAACCAGCACTCATAACAGAAACCTTAGTTTCTTCTAGGGACTCTCACGGCACAAGAACCATATTTAAGGGTAGGCCCCATACCCACCAGTTAAATGGCCAATACAAAAGAAAATTAAAGGTATGTTTTGGAAGTTTTTTTTTTTTTAATCTCATATTGCTTTGGTTTGTTGTTTGTTGGGTTTTGGTGATTTTTTTAAATCATACTGGTCTTTTGCTTGTATATCTGATTTTTCAGTTGTAATGGGTTTGGCTTTTGTGCAAGTCTGTATATGTTTCTCCTGTTCTTTCTTAGCTTCCGTTTTTGATTGTTAGGTTGTTCATTCTCTTTTATCCTTTTTTTTGTTTGCTTTTTGTATTTGTCTGTTTGTTTTCTAAAAAGAGAGAGAAAGAAGTTGGAAAGGTAGGGAGGTGGAGAGGATGGGGAGGAGATAAGAAAGGGGAAACCGTGATCAGAATATATTGTATGAAAATAACTTTATTTAAATTATCAGCCCCAAAAACATGCAGACAAGTCCATTATTCACACTGAGCAGATTATACTTAGGGATATATATGCATATGAACATAAGTACATATAACAATTAGTGAAGGAAGAGGCATGAATTTGAAGGAGACCAGGGAAGGGTTTAGATAGAGGGAAGAGAAAGGAGAAATGCTGTCATTATTTCATAATCTCAAAAGTAATAAATTTTAAAGATGGAAAAGAAGGAAGAGTGCCTGGCAGCCGTTCCCCAGCCCTCCTCCTACGGACAGTCTAGCTGTAGGTCCAAGACTTCGGAGCTCATCAGTACTGGCAACCCGCTGAGTCTCTAGCATGACCCAGCTGTCTATGAATCATGAAAGCAACATCTGGAGCCACGTAGTGCCCATTGGGCAGCTGGCATATAGGCCTGGTGCAGAGTGCAGACTTCAGGAAGGGGAAGGAGCCAGGACTGCCTCACCCAAAGCAATAGGTATGCAGCAAGGCCTCTGGCCATCAGCATGGAGGCTAGGGGTTGTTGCCCCTCTATAGAGCTCACTGCGGTCAGGGTCCAACTGGGAGCTGTGGACAGAGTGTAGTGGAGGAGGCTGGGGTCTATCCTAGAGGTGGCACAGGGATAAGCAGGGAGCCAACCAAGACTCCTGTCCAGACCAGGAGACAGAGACCCTTCAGTCCCCAGACAGGACTGGGAAGGGGGAGGAGCAGCATTGTAGAACCTGTGAGCTAAGGTGACACCTCTCCCCCACAGGCTAGCTTCTCTATTAGGAGTTCCTCTGGTCCTCCTCACAGGTTCTCACTGCTCTTTTGGGCTACATACACAAGGGTAGCCACAGCAGTGTGTGAGGAGGGGCATTAATTATTGAGGAGGGGCATTGATTTTTGAGGAAGTGTATTGATTTTTGAGAAAGGGCATTGATTATTGACGAAGGGCATTTATTGTTGAGGAAGGGCATTGATTATTGACGAAGGGCATTGATTGTTGGCGAAGGGCATTGATTACTGAGGAAAGGCACTTATTATTGATGAATGGCATTGATTATTGACGAAGGGCATTGATTATTGACGAATGGCATTGATTATTGACGAATGGCATTGATTGTTGACAAAGGGCATTGATTGTTGATGAAGGGCATTGATTGTTGACGAAGGGCATTGATTGTTGAAGCAGGCAGGATCTGTATGTTCTTGTGGAGCTAATAGACTTTTAGGAAAGAGGACACTGTATGGTCTAACCTGACGGGAATCATGCTGAAGTCACTCATGGGCCCAGAAAATGAACAGCTGTAGGAATATGAGCAGGGTGTGACAGTTCCAGGGTCCCATAGTGTCATCTCTCTCTCCCCATCTACTCTGCCCTGCACTGCCCCTCAACCTACCTGTCTCCTCCTTTGTCCCCTGGGTCTCAAAACCACAGAACAGTGACTCTGTGAGTCCCCTTCCGCCAGTCTTCAGGGATGTCCCTCCCTCTGAGGAGTTAGCACCCCAGTGTCTGTGGGCTTGTCTGGAGATCCAGGGAGGTTTCTGAGATGTTTCAGAGTCGGGGAGGCCAGATTGGTTTCGATATCTTTATCATTCTCTCAGTGCCGCACCAAGTACTAAAGCTCCCTGCTAGACTTCAGATGGCCTTACCCTGGGATTCAGGGTCACACTGAAGAGCATCCACCTCTAAGGCCATCCTGGTCCTCTCTCTTCCCTCCGCTGACTCAAGGCCCACTTTTCCCCAGCAGCCTTTACCACAGCTGGAATACAGCAGGCCTGGCAGCACAGCTGTCTCCCATTAAGGCCGCAGTGAAACCCCTAAGAATGTACAGTGGGGCTGCTCTTCTCGAGTCTTTTCTGTTTGGGAAAAATGTGTCTTCATTAAAAAAAAAAATAAACTCTTTTACTATGTGATGGGTTTATTATGTTCATTTTGAATCTATATTTGTTTTCCTCTTTTAATCTCTGATTCAAACACGGATGGATAAACAGTTGCGTGAACAAAGCCCTTCTGAATTCCCACCACCTGGAACGGTGCAATGAAGCTAAGAGCCACAAGGGAGACAGCGTTCTACCTGGTGGAGGCTGGGGCCCTGGGTGACTGTCCCCTGGCAGCCCCTCCCATGCCTAGAGTGTGAGCCAGTGAAAGACAGAATGGAGCCCTGGGCAGATGCATCCTGGTTTTCTTGGCAATTTTCCCTGGGGGAGGGGAGCTCTTCCCTCCCAAACAGTGGGACCACCCAGCCATGTTCTTGGCCTGCTTCCCCCACATCCCTCAGGGCTGTAAGGATGCTTACCACCCCTCCCACTCTCGACCCCCCTTTAGCAGCTTCATGGCCCCCACGGAAAAAAGGAGTGTATGCATCTGGCCTAAGAGCCAAGGCCTTGTGACTCACTTCACCCTGCCCAGTGCCAATGGACTGTGTTGCCCGCGATCACTGTGGCAACCCTGACCTCAAGCTGACTGTGTTCAGAAAGGGTGGATTTAGTGGGCAAGGTGGGTACACTGGGGTCTCAGGGGTGGGCCTGATCCCCGAGGATTAAGTCATAACAGGGAGAGAGTCAAGAGTATACGCTCCCCATCTCTGTCTCTGTGAGGACAGAGCAAGACGTGTTCCTTGGATGACAGGAGGGCAGCTCAGTGGGGGGTGTTTGTCAAGAATGTACCAGACCCTGCTTGATCCTCCCTGGTACCACAGAGAAGGAGGAGGAAGTGAAGAAGGTGGAGAAGGTAGCGGGGTGTGGAGGAGAAGAAGGAAGAAGAGGAGGAAGAAGAGGAGGAAAAGGAAGAGGAAACGGAAAATGAGGAGGAGGAAGAAGAGAAGGTGGTGGCGTGTGGCAGAGGAGAAGGAAGAGAAAGCTGAACCAACTATGAGCCAGGGAAGGATGCCTCACCAGAAACCAGCCCCGCCACACCTCGATCTTGAGTTTTTGACTCTAACTTTGAGGAGACAGCCAGACATGATGGCACACACCTGTGAGACCCAACGTTTAAGCATCTGAGACAGGTGGACCATGAATTCCAGGGCAGCCTGGCCTACATTGCCATGAGGACACAGAGCTGTCTGAAGCATTTCTGGCTGACACAGGCTCCTACCCAATGCCTTTCAGGGCCCCTATGGCTGGTGTCTTTTATAAAGTTGGATTTTTTTAATTATTATTATTTTTCAAGACAGGGTTTCTCTGTGTAACAGTCCTAGCTATTCTAGAACTTGCTTTGTAGACCAGGCTGGCCTCAAACTCACAAAGATCGGTCTCAAGTGCTGGGATTAAAGGCGTGTACCACCACTGCCCAGCTGCCTTTTATAAACTTTTATACTCAGTTTTCTTGAGGTATGTATAAGTACATGGCACACACACGTGACATGGGGTTCTGTTTGGGTGGGGGACAGGAGATGGTAATGGGAGCGAAACAGTCAAGCACCTGATGGACTTGATGACAATGTCATCATGAGACCCATTATTTGAACACTGCACATACAACTAATAAAAGGGAGGTGTGTGCATTTTGACTGTGCACTTTAATGACTGCACAAATGCACACCAGTGTGAGCACAGCATCCTCAAGCCGTAGAATCTGTCTCTCGGGTGAGAGTCTGTACCAAAGGGTCAGTCCATACGTGCCCAGCCACACTCACAAGCTCCCAGCCTATGCGGCTGCTCTAGCCCGTTCCAGATGCTACCAGAACGGGACCCTGAACATCTCTTCCCTGTCCAGCTTCCCTCCGTCTGGCTGCATGTGGGAAGCCGATGTCTTCATAAGAACTGAGCAGGTCCCTGTTGCTCACACATAGGACTTATGGTCATATCCACTGCTTGAAGGGGTGAATGAGACCGTGAATGTCCTTGCATTGGCTGTCAATGACCGTCTCCATTGTCTTAAGGAAACTCTTGGAAGTGGAGGTGGGTGGATTAGCAGATAGGAGGACACATAATTTTATAAAGTTGCCAGTTCTCCAAGCTCCTGTATCATTTGAAATCCCAATGTATATGTTCCTGTTGCTCTATGGCCCTATTGGTACTTGGCTTTATGGGGCTTTGATTTTGGATACCCTTGAGCATCAGATGGCTGAGATTCACACAACCAGGAGGGAGTCATGGCTAGGGCTGGGCACGTGATTCCAGATGTTGAGGTCTCCTATCTGTGGGTGTGGGAGTAGGGGTGGCTTTATCTTGACTCTCAGAAAAGCCTGATGCCTGAGGCTCTTCCATGACGGAGGTCGCGGGGATGTGACAACCCACAGTCAGGAAAGACTGGCTGCGACCCCTAGTGTGCCTGATGGCCATGCCTAACCGCCCATATCCACGGGCATCTACCTACAGATGCCAGAAACCTGTGATCCCAGCGGAGTCGGGTATGTCCTTCCCCTGGGGTTTCTACACCCTGTATTTTATTCCCCTTGTTGACTACTCTTTTGCGACAACTCAGTGACCGCTCAGAGCGGAGGAGACACGAAGAAGAAAGCGGACATCTTAAGCTCAAAGCTAAGCTCACTGGCAGCAGATTAAGCACTCTTCCAACAATCTCTAAATACTTATCTCTTGGGCCTGGTTTTCATTAGGCCGGCCGAGTCTGTGGGTGCTGCTTGGTCTGCGGTATATGCTGCATGGCTTGCATTTCGTGTCTGCATCTGCCTGGGAACGGCTTCCTGCCAGCATTAGTCAGCCCTAAGTTTGAAAAAAAGAAAACCCTTTTCCGTTAACTTCTAATGGACTTTGAGGAAGCTAAAATGGAGACTTTCTTTAAGCAGTTGAGAATTTTAACAGCCCACCTTGGCTAGAGAGCACAGGCTGAGGAGCCAGGAGAGAGTCATGGCTAGGGCTGTGACCATGGTTCCCTAATAACGCTCCCTGGTCCTTGTAACAACCCAGAGAGTGCCTGCTGGCAGGACTCCTACCCCGCCGTTTATCACTGATGTTGCCAATGGCCCCTTCTGAATGTTGCCATTTATGGTTAGAATTCATCCCGGCTTGGCCACACAGATGGGAACACTTAAACGATCAGAGCGTTTACGGGTTCTCCCAAATGCAGCCAAAGTCAGAGGGGGCTGAGGGAAATGGGTGGGAGGGGCCGTGCTGTGGCTGACGGTAATAGACGCAGCCCCCACGGTTCCTCAGGTGGGGTCCACACTCAGCTTCCACTGCATCCTTGCCAGGATCATTCAAACAATTTGGGTCCTGCAGAGAACCTGCTGGGGCTCTCAGGGACTCCACACTGATATGTCCAGATGCTGCTTAGTTCTGCTTCCTGGTTGTCTGATGGGGCCCTGAGAGAGTGAGTCTTTGTGGGGCAGGGCCCACCTGCGCATGGGAACGGTGGCCGACGGTAAGGACTGAAGGAAGGTAACACTCATCTCTGCTTTAACCAAATGAACTCTGCCCAAGCATACATTATATGAGGCCCAGAGGGGCCTGCCAACCAGAGGCCAGGGAGCAGGGACAACCTGGTCCCTTGGGGATGCAGTTTAACACTCCTGCACATACACTCCAGGGAGCACATTCCACTAGAGGTGCCCTGAGCAACACCGTGTCTGGAAGTCTGTCTTCAAGGACCTCGTTCCTAAGGCTGCTTAGTTCTCTCAGAGGCTCTTTCTCCAAGTCACACCCACTCATCCCGCCCCACCCCCACCCCCCACTTCACCCCCCAGTAGCACAGGAGCCTGATTCCTACGACTTGGGAGCCAGAAGAGGATTCCAAATAAAGAATGAAGCTCTCCAGCAGACAACAACCTTCTGTTGTGCTCAGCTAAAGTGTCACCAAATCACAAAACCATGCTGTGTCCTTTAAAAATGGCTTAAAGAGGAGCACATCTATTGGGATTGGATGTCGATAACAGTCTCTAAGAGACCTGGGGCTTGGTCTCACCACCTGCCACACAGTGGAGAAGTTAACACGGTTGGTGCCTTTGCAACTCCCTGTAAGTACGCTTCTGTGCCTGGGGAAAGCCAGACTTCAAGCGCTCCTGCTGGAGGCAGGGGCAAGCCAGAGCCACCGTCACAGCCTGGAAGGTCCGGTGCCTAGGAGACACCTCTTAAAGACTTGCCGGGCTCATCTCTGCTGCAGGCTGGTTTTGAGGTTCTCTGGTGCACGATGGACAGGCGAGGCCTTGCTGTGGACGGCCATCAAGGCATGTTATCGGCATCCAAGGAGAATTTTCAGACAGTTAAAATATGGTGCTTTTGGTCCAAACAGTATGGACACACTGATCACTGGGTACAGCCCATAGTTGTCTGTACCAGGGCTATGTAGAAAGGACAAATCCCTCACTGCTGTGGGCTTTAATAGTGGAAAGCCACAAGCAAGGACACAGGACACACCTGGGCATCCACCCTCGTGTCTGCGTGGACAGATGGCTGCTTTTTTCTCTTGGCTTTGTTCATTCAGTGTCTTACAGGCAACCATCCCACAATAGCCAGGATGCCTCTCCCCATGCCCCTTGCTTAGCCGAATCTTTCGTCCGATGCTCTCTCCACTTGGACACGCTACTAGACCTCTGTGTCTCTCTACTTAGAGGGAGCTCTTTAATTGTGCTCAGCTGTAAAGTCAAAACCCTCTACCGCCAAGAGTACCGTTGGCTTGTCCAGCATGGTGAAGACAACCTGTGTTCAGCCAGAGCAACCCACCCAAGCCCTGAAGGTTAAAGGGGTCACATGCTAAACCGCTACTAAAAAGCACAATGCCTTTAAGGGTTTTCAAATGACCAGAGGAAGATATTTAACTCTCCTGGTGGCAAGCCACCAGCTCAGAGGCAGGCATTTTGGAGCTAGCTCTAGATTTGCATTCCCAGCTCCCCTCTTCCCAGATGCTCAGCATGCAGAAGCAACTTTAGCCTGGCTGGGAGCAATCCAGGGAGCCCTGGGGAGCTGGGGGACCCGCCTTTCCCTCTAAACCCTCCATCCACACCCAAAACCATAGTTGCCAAATTCAGCATTGCCCACACCAGCTTGCTTCACTGAGCCTCAATTCTCACACGGAGGTGGCGGTGGTGACAGAGGGGTGCCATGGGAATCCTCTCTGCCAAAGCTCACAGTGGAAAGTAGGTCACAGGGTGACCACAGTGAGTCACGCTGGACAGCCTGGGTCCTGCGGGAACTTTCTGTGGAAAGTCGTCTTCTGACTCAGAGAGTGGGAAGGAATGTGGGAAGTTGGTGCAACCCAATCCATTTGAATGTTCATCAAGCTTGTATGAATCACTTCCAGACGCCGTGCAGCATCCCAGGGTTGAGAAGAAACCTCAGGGGAAGTCTACTCCAGGTCTTGAGTCAGGGGTGTTAAGGATGGCAGAAGGTACTTTGCAGACATAGAACAAGAGGGGAATTGGGAAGACCCACTGGGAACAAGGGAGCATGGATGGAGCTGGGAAGACCCACTGGGAACACGGGAGCATGGGTGGAGCTGGGAAGACCCACTGGGAACACGGGAGCATGGGTGGAGCTGGGAAGACCCACTGGGAACACGGGAGCTTGGATGGAGATGGGAAGACCCGCTGGCAGAATATGTTCAGCCTGGGCTGCGCCACTGCCTCTCAGATCCGTGTATGCAGAGCATCTCTCCACCTAGCCTCACACCATTCTCCTGTACACCTTCTCACACCCACACAGTAAATATATACAAACTGCTTTGAAGGGGCCAAAGAGACGGCAGGTAAAAACACATACTGGAGTGGACCCAGGTTCAGTTCTCAGCACCCACACGGTGGCTCACGACTGCCTGTAACTTCAGTTCCAAGGTACCAAACATCCTTCCCTGGCCTCTGAAGGTGCCAGGCAAGCACACAGGGCACATGCATACATCCAAGAAAAACACTTATACACATAAAGTCAATCTTTAAAATACTTTGAATGTGGACCTGGGTTTGATCCCCAGGACCTACATGGTAGGAGAGAACCCATTCCTGGATGTTGCCCTTTGACCTCCACATATGTGCTAGCATGCAATCCGCCCACTTGTACATATAAAAAATAAGTTTAATAATTAAAATCTTAAAATGTTACTAATTATAAGTACACAGTGCTGTGTCTAAGCATTGACTCCAGCAGTCTTTAGATTGTAAGCGTTGGTTAAGGATTATCACCATATCCTTCCTCTGAAAAGAGTGAAACGGAAAGGGGATGGAGTCTGCAGACAAACCATAAAAAGTAATTCTTGTACCAGGTGTGGTAGTGCACATCTTTAATCCTAGCACTAGAGCTGCAGAAGCAGGCCAGTCTCTGAGTTCAAAGCCAGCCTGGGCTACTTGAGACCCTATCTCAAAAATACCAAGAAGATGAGGAGCAAAGGAACACTCAGCGATACTCCTACCTTAAGTGGAGATACGGTCTTAGAACTTTGTCATTAGATGGATTTGTTCAGCAAGCTTGCAGAGGAAAGACATCATGTCTTACCGCACCACTTCCAACTGTGTGGTCTGCTGGCGAATGAGATGCCGTTGGGGAGCTCATGATACCTTTGATTTACTTCTAGCTGCTAATCAGCTTGGTTTCTTCTATGGTTTGGCTAAATGCCTCCAAAGGCGTTTTAATGTGCTAAAGGTCTGGTCCCCTTGGGTGGCCTCATTTACACTCCTTCTTTATCTGGAGCTCCAGGCTTACTAGCTCAAGAGGGCTAGCAACTGCCCTCCACTGTATCTCCCAGATCCCATCCCTTGGCCATCTTCACTTAGTGTGATCTACAACCTCTGGTCCAGGCTATTGTCTGGGACCCCAGGCCCACAGGATCCCTTATCGATGTGGGATTTGTGAACACCAAGGCATGGGTTCTAGAGCTCTGGGTCCCAAGAATTCACAGTGAGGATGAAGTATTGACAATAGAGAGGAATCAGAGGGGATGGGGAACCAAGGGAAGGAGGATCAAGGGAGGATGAATAAGTCACA
>NC_022028.1:46693673-46699539 GCF_000317375.1 Microtus ochrogaster | reverse complement strand
ATGCAAGGAGGATGAAGGATCCAGGAGAGATGGAGGATCACAGCTGGGATAAAGGAGCTGGTGGAGATGAAGGATACAGAGGGGATGAAGAATTCGAAGCTAGGAACTTGTTCCCCACCTTCTCTGCTGTATCACACACTGTATCTCTGTGTGTCTCTGGGTCACACACTTCTCCTAGGAAGGCTGTGTTTTATGAGTTGTTATTCCCTGGGGATGGGTACCTTAGGCTGTGCTGTGGATTCACTGACCACAAAGACAGCCACAGCCTGGCCCTGGCCCCTAAGTGTTGCGTATGCCTCCTTTATGTCCCCGTGTCGGGGGGCAGGGAGCTCAACATGTTGTAGTCCTGCGACTCTCTCCTGCCTTGACCCACAGAAGGTACCACCACCGACCTCTAGGTGGGAATGCCAGTGACCCTCACCAGCGTGCAGGGATTGCCTTCTGAGGCTGTGTCGTCTGGGTTTTTCCAAGATCATAAGGTTCTGGGTGATTTTCTGGTATAGTCGTGAACATGCCCCCCTGAAAACCAGGACTCAACAAACAAAAGGATGCAGGGGGCCTTATGGCTTGAAGAAATTATTGCTTACCCATGGGAAGGAGATGAAAGGGAAGTCCACGGAGCTGAATTAGAGCCACAAACATTTGTAGTAAAGTACTTTGCCTGCACCCGCACATGTATGCCCCGTGAGCAGACTGAGAGGCTGGAAGGAAATCATGCCAGCCTGCACCAGGGGCTGGGGACTGGGAGGGAAAAGCATGGACCCTGAAATCTCCTGGATACAGAGAGGCTTCCACTACTCAGAGCCCCATCATGGCAGCCTCCTACAACACAGAAGCATTGGCTCCCTCTTGTACTCAAGACAACTGTACAGTCCTAGGGTGTGACCATAACTATCTGGCATTGATCAGTAAGAGCTCAGGCCCAGAACATTTGGCCACTGACTTGGCGAAAGCCCTCCTTCCTGTTCTGACTGGAATGGCTCTCGGAGGTGGTCTGCCATCCCAGGGATGATAAAACGCTCATTTTCGTGTATGTGTGTCAGATTCTGAAGTTTCTCTGACCCCTGTCCAGGAGCTGTAGATCCTAAACACATCAACTGGCCACATCACTGACTTCATCCTGGTCAGGCAGGATGAGCAGGGTGGAATTCCCCTCAGAGACTCTTGTCTTTAGAGCCAGGGCAATAGCTCACCCACTGTGCCCTTCTCAGAGTCCTATGAGAATCGTGGGAACCTAATCCCAGGACCCTAGAGGAGACGGGAACTCCATTACGGCTCAGTGAGTACCAGCAAGGCTGATCAGTAGTTCTCAGCCTGGCCCCATGGTCACAACTGTCTTCCCATGTAAACATAGGTAAACATAGGTCTACTCCCGTGAGTCACAGGACTCCACCGAGGGGACCGAGGGGTGAACTGGCTCAAGAGCTGCTATCTGTCTGGACCATTTCTGCTCCTGAGTTAGTCCCCATCCTGTGCCACTGTGGCTCCTTGTCCCTAACTTTCCCAGACACGTCCTGTACATCTAGTCTAGTTCAACACCTTGCTTCCCCAAGAGCTGACAGAAACCTCGTCCTTCTATTGGGCAGCGTCATTTCAAAATCCAGGTCCCATGACTTCCCTTCTTCTTTAGAAGGAGGACTCTGTCCCAGGGGCTCAACTTAGAACTGCAGTAGCTCTGTCTGGGACTGGGTTCTCCCATCCGCATTCCTTCACAGGCTGATGAAAAGATTTCCCCAAAGGTGTGTGTCTAGTGAGAGGTACCCCAGAAGCCCAGAAACAGAGGACCTGCAGGCAGAGCTTACTGACCCAGGAAGAGTCCTGGGGTCTCCCAGAGCTGCCCCCTCTCTGCATAAACAAGGATCCGGGGTCTTAGCACCACCCAGACCTTGGCTTTGTCTCCTGGGCCAGGGTCACTATCAGGGGCAAACAGCCCTCAGCTGGCCCTGCCCTATGTGTCATTAGTACAAAGGCTGGACTGGACGCTCTGGGCCAGGGCCCAGCTTTCCCTGGCTTCTGGCCTGGGTACATTTTTAAAGAGGGTGGGGAATTTCTAGCCCAGATGCTTTTGAAGGGGTTCTGGGATGGGAGAGTTAGGACTGCTTTTCAAATAACTAATCTGCCTGAAATTCTCTCCCCAGACTGAATTATAAGTTATAGAGTACTGTAAATTAATTCTGTATGCTCTAAGTATAGCACAGCATGCACTGAGAAGAGATCGTTTAGACAACAATAAGATAATTCTGGCCTTTGTTGCTTTCCAACAGAGGCCAGAGCAGTTGACCATTTGATAAAAGCCACACAGCGGAGATGAAGGGAACAATGGCCATAGGAACGCAGGACACTAGGACCTTTGAGATTTTCATGATTGTCTAGTACTCTACTACTTTAGGTTAGAAAGAAGGCAAAAGAAGTTTGTTGGGAAGCCAAAGCTCCAGGTTCCCTCCCTGTCAAGTGTTGCAGAGGGAGTGTGTCCCCTGCTGCAGTGCTGTTCCTGTCACTTGCATGCACACCCAGCTGCGTCACACAGGACCTTGCCCTCTGACCAGGAAGCCTGACATTTGGTACTCTGGGCCATGATTTGCTAGGCGAGTTTGAAAAGTCCCCGTGCCGTCAGAGTACACACTAGGGTTCAAAAACTGGATAGAAATAGGGAATTCTTTGTTTAGATAAAAAGAGGGGGAAAAAAAGGAACAAGTCAGCAGAAAAGATTGAAGCTGCCAGATCCCAGGGCCTGCGGAACAGCCAGACAGCACACGCAGCTGCCTCCCCCAGCACCTCCCCACCCCCATGGGGCCACATAACGGGGGGAGGGGAGCTGGGCGGAGGCCCTTCGTTCTACCAGTTCATTGTGTGGTCTGTCTGGGCTTCTCAATTCTCTAATTCTACCATGTGAAGGCGCTTGTTTGCATGGTGGGAAGAGCATCCCTGGCCTATCCTGAGCCTGCAGATGACCTTCCCAGGAAGGACCTGAGACCAACCAGAGCTCAGAAACCCATCTGGGAGAAGTTAAGGGTTAAGGCCGCCTTTGCTCGGGTTTCTGGCGCCCACAGCCTACTGAGTTTTCCAGCCCTAGGTGTCTGCCGGGAAATGCAGCTGGGAGCCAGGTGACATGGCTATGTGGGTTTGTTTTGGTGTTACCAGAGAAACAAGAGGGAAAAAATAAGAAATGAATTTCCACAAAAGATCCAAACTGACTTCAAAAATGTCTGTGTGCGTGGAGAGAGAAGAAACACTGACTCCCTTCTGCTTGGCACATGCCACCCACCTGAGAACACACGCCACACTCCCCCATGCTGGAGACGGGAAGGCCAGGAGGTTTTTCCATGTGGGGATGGGCTGCCCGTGTCTCTGGCCAGGAGCTGTGCCACCTCTGAGGTCATGCCCAGCCCAGATTGGAGACACACTGCACTAACTGTCAGCATTAGATCAGAAGTAGATTAAACAAAACCAACCACGGAGGACAGTGCCTTACTCAGGGTTATAAATAGAAGGGAGGGGTCCTTACTAATACATTAAACATCGAGGCTTAGCGACCGGAAGGGAGGAGTCTGTGGATTTAAAGACAAGGCATAAGGCCAGACCCCAATGCCAACTGGGCCTCCAGTCCTTTCCACAGCATCCAACACTGGTCCCTTTGCAAATCCAGGCACTTTGGAGCACTGTCCCTGGCAGAGCAGGGTCAGGCTGGTCTGTTTAACCAGGTTCTGGAAATGGCAGTCCACACAGGGGCCAGGAAATGCCAGGAGTGGGCACTTCAGCGCTCAGCTCTGCTGCCAGCTGGTTGCCCTGGGCAAGCACTCAGCTCTTGACCACTCTGTTAGTCAGTATCTGCTGCTGTGCTAAGAAATCGAGAAAATCAACAGAAAGCACGATAGGTGTGTGTGTGTGTGTATTGCTGTGATCCTCAAGCAAACGGATCATCATGATGGGGAAACCCTGTTATAGAGAAGCCACCAGGAAGGACAAAGCCAGCTTTGATTTTATGGGATTTATTATTATTTTGTTTTGTTCTTGTTTTTCAACACAGGGTTTCTCTGTGTAGCCCTGGCTGTCCTGGAACTTGCTCTATCGACCAGGCTGGTCTCAAACTCACAGAGATCCGTCTGCCTCTGCCTCAGAGTGCTGGGATTAAAGTGTGTGCAACCACTTGCTGGGTCAAAGCCAACTCTTATGACAATGTCCTTCTCCCTGTGCCCAATTGGCTGTGAGAGAGCGAAATTAGCAAGTTGAGCGTCCTATTGAACGTGGGCACAGCCATGCCAAAGACCCCAAAGCCTCAGACCCTGGCGTAGCAAAGCTTCCCTGCAGAGGGGTGATAAAGCCTCCCTCTTGCCTATGTGTGGATGCTAATAGTATGTGAAGAAATGTTCACTGTAGCTTTTTGCCCATGGATGTTCACTGCCTGATGACGCCCCCTACAAAGACTGCTCCTCCTGAGATTAGCTAAATCTCCCCCCTTCTTCATCTGCGTACAGTTCAGCTGTTTGCAATGATCCCACCTTCCTGGTCAACTGTACACAGTACCACACCGAGCTTTTGTGTTGCTGGGGCCTCTCTACCTGAGAACCCAAACTACTGGATCCCAGTTTTTCTGTGCATCTATCCATGAGTCCATGCTGTATCTTATGTGACTCCAGGGAGAGAATGAAGAAAATGACAAGCATACATAGACCAGGGAGGTGGGATGTCTCTGGACCTATGTGTCGGACAAGCCACAAAGTGCAGTCATGTGACCTATAGCTTTCGGTGTCTGGCCTTCTTCAAGTATGGCTCTCTGGTTCACTCCTGCGGTGGTATATTTAGCCGCTTCTTCCTTTTCAAGGCTAAATAGAATTCCACCCAGCTAGGTCCTCCTTTGGCCTCTGTGAGTGATGCTATTGTGGCTGGCCTTTCTTTGGAAAGGAACTGGAAATTAATGTGAGCGCAGGCAGCAGAGTTGGACATAAGCTGCTTCTCTAAGCACTGATGGAACAATCTCCAGACAGAATAACAGGTTGCCCATGACCCAGGGGGCCCAACATTCAGGCAGTAGGCCCAGGCTCTCCCAGCTACCATGTGCTTCCCAGGTTGTGGGGCTGCTTCCTGCAGGTTCAGATGCCCGAGGCAGGTTTTGGGCTCATTGCTCTCAGTGAGGGGCTTATGGTCCTCTCTGGACCTGAGTACAGTGGGGTTCAAGGCCCCTGGGGCTGTAGGTTGAGCCCTCAGGTGCAGGCAGAGCTGCCTAGGCCTCCCACGTGCTGGGTTTATCAGTCCATACCTGCTCAGTGTCCTGGTCTTCACTTTATGCCATGTGCAAAGGTCTACGTTTGTCAAACTCCCCAACTTAAAACTGGTACAATTTAAAGATGTAAAGTACACATTGATAAGTTTTATATTTTAAAAAGATCAGTCAAGGACCCTTATTCTGACAAGGTAAAGAAGTCAACTCCCTGAAAGACAGGAAATACAACTTAAAAGGATAAATTTAAAAAAAAAGTTTAAATGCATTGCTGACTAGAAATTATAAACCCAGATAATGAAGGTGAAACCACTGACCAAAGTCTGAATTTTCATAAGGATACCCGAAGACAGTTGATGACTCTTTGTTTCTCTGAAAAGTTTTAAAAGGTTATGTCTTAGTTGGGGGTTCCTGTTGCTGCAGCAAAGCAACATGGCCATCAGCAAACAGTGGCGGAGAGGGTCAATTTCAGCTTAGAGATTCACAGCCAAGTCCATCACTAAAGGAGGTCAGGGCAGGAACCTGGGGGCAGGTGTTGAAATAGGAGCGGCGGGTCCCCCGCACCCGGCCGCCCACATGGCTAGCTTAGCTTATGTCCCAAAATAATTACACGGAAACTGTATTCTTTTAATCACTGCCTGACCCATT
>NC_022028.1:46681004-46693263 GCF_000317375.1 Microtus ochrogaster | reverse complement strand
TGTGAGTTCGAGACTAGCCTGGTCTATACAGCTAGTTCCAGGACAGGCTCCAAAGCTACAGAGAAACCCTGTCTCGAAAAAGAAAAAAAAAAATTCAGTGCTTTTACAATACCCAAAGTCTCTTTAGAATTGCAGAGTCTCTCTGAAACACCAAAATCTCTCAACGGTGGGCTCCTGTAGCAGAAACAAGTCGCACCCTCTTCTAACTCTCAAAGGGAAGAATGGGAGACCCTTCACCATCTAAACAAAGCAAACTCAATGCTGTTAAACAGTTCAGTGTCCAGCGTCTGAGACTCATGGGCCTCTACTCCCAAGGGCTCACCACAGCTTAGTGTCTCATAGGGTCAGGTCCACTCTGCTCCATGGCTACTTCTGTCCTTGGTGATTGTCCCACGATACTGGTTATTTCCAAAATGTTGGGGTCCCCTTCTGCAGCTGGGCTGCACTTTCACTCAATAGCCTCTCCTAGATATTCTCCAGGGACTTTGATTCCACCACTGGATGATAAGACCCAACTTTTCTCCACTCTTCAGGCCTGGGTCTTTGACTGCAGCCCAGGCTGCACCCACACTAATGGCCTCCCCTGGGCTCTCCTTAGGGACTCCAGCCCTGCCACCCTCGACCATGCCTCTGCTGCCCTTTTATGCCTTCTAAAACCAGTATCCCCCGGCCGACTCTTACACACTACCAAGTTCAGCTGCTGGCATAGGTACAGCCTTGGCCACCTCTGGACCACAGCCTCCATGTGCTGACCCTGCAGAGGTACCTCACAGAAGATTCTGCCTCAGTGAGTCTGGTCTCTTCCTAATCACAGCTGACACTCCATCCCTGGCTGACCAGCACCCACAAATTCTTGACTCAAAATATCAAACTACCCCAAATGAGTCTTTGAGGAATTCTCCAAACTTTTCTCTGGTACTTTATAAGTCAGGCTCCAACATCTGCATTTTTCTCAACATTCTTCTCTCCTGAGACCCCAGTATTGATTGTTTCCTTGTTCTCTCTCTCTCTCTCTCTCTCTCTCTCTAACTATCTAGCTATCTCCTGTTTTTTTCAAGATGGGGTTTCTCTGTGTAGCCCTGGCTGTCCTGGAACTCACTCTGTAGACCAGGCTGGCCTCAACTGCTGACAGTCTGCTGTCTTAATTGAACAAGTAGGACACAAAAGAAAGTGAATGCCAAAAACTGTCAAGACAAGGAGGGACAGCCCTTCAGAATATCCTGCCTCCAGGAATCTCAGAATGAGATTGTGTGTGAGAGCTTATATTTGTTACATTCCTCTCTAGGACTGGGATAGTAGGTGTGTGCCACTACTGCCTGGTTTCAATGGTAAACTAGTGTGGTTACTGGAATTAAAGGTGTATGTCCCCACTGCCTGCTCTGTAAGGCTGATCAGTGTGGCTGTTTTAGTCTCTGATCTTCAGACAAGCTTTATTTATTAAAATACGAATGAACTCTCACTACACATGATATAGGTTGCCCCCTTGCCATCAGTACCAGGTTCGTATTCCCTGGAGTCTTTCTGCATTTGGCCCCTTCCACAGCACCCTACCTCCCATGTTCTGGATCTAACCAGATCAAAGAGAAAAGAAATGGACCTATGTCACCTTTCATGGTTTTAAGTCTTAGGAAGAGAATAGAAGGTTCTTAGGTAGGTACATAAGATTCTAGAAAATTCTGGGTCACTGACTAAGCCTGAGGTAGCAACTTTGGGAGGTGAAATAGTGAAAACATGGGAGAAGTGACCTCAACAATGAGCAGGGCCTGGGTCCTAAAGGTGGGGAGCATCCCCTGCACACCCTGAAGGACCCCAAAAAGCAGTACTAAAGTGACTCTGGGAAGCTGAAGATTTGCCTGTTCAGAGACCCTGATATCTCTATGCCTGGGTGGCAAGACAACCGGGTGCTCTGGGGACAGTTGGGAGGATCCTCAGGATGCAGATCAAGCATGAACATTTACCCTTGACCCAAAGACAGAGGCATAACTACCGCTAACTGAGTTGTGGGGACATGAGGTAGAATATGCCCTGCCGCCACTGAGAACAGAACAGAGAAGGTCCTGGGGGAGGGGTAGAGAAGATGCCCCCAGGACTCAATCTCATGCTCACCATGGTAGGGACAGCCACCAACTCATCACAAGTCCCCAAGACTCAGGCAGACAGTCCTAAATGTGGAATCAGAACCAGAAGGCTCTGGGAGCAACAGCCATCCCACAGCCTGGCAGGGCCCCGGGCTCTCCGTGGTACTGTGTGGATTGGGGGTCCGAGGAGCAGGTAACAGTCTAAGCACACTCTTGCAGACTATGAGGCCCCGACACGACATTTTCTGTGCTGGCTGGACACATAATTGGAAACAGCCTGAGTGTGTGACTCAGAGAAAGCCAGCGCTGTCCCACCCGCTCACACAGCACATCCTGTTCCCTCCTTGAGGACTTCTAAGAAGGGGGTTTAGCTTCCTGTGAGCCCCCAGCTCCGCCTGGCTGACATGTGTTGGGCTGCTCAGCTGATCTCATCTAGCTGCTGTGTTCTAGAAAGATGTTTCCCACACATATCCCGCCAAATTCTGGGATAAATCGTCCAAGTCCAGAGCACCTGGATACATTTAAATACACATTTATATATGTCAACACACACACTGTGCATATATATATATGAGCATATGCATGACTATGTATACACATGATTCACATATGTATTAGAATGCAGTTATGTGTGTAGTGTTTGAATATGTGTACTATATACACATGTGCTCATGGGTATATGCATGAACATTTATGTGTATTTCACAAGTAATGTGTACATGTGTATGCATGTATACGCCTACACAGGCATAGATATGCATTTGTGTGCAACACATACACAGTGAAATATGTTTGTACCCACGTGTGCTCCACTTACATGTCTGTGCACACATGTGTGCCGAGGTGCGTGTGCATGCACACATACAAAATACATTTATACATGTATAGCCACACACATAAGATACTTCCTGTAACTATTCATGGCTGCCCTGGGCACAGGATCTCAGAATCCTACCGATGACCACTAAGGAGCCCCAACATTTTGTCTCAGGCCCTTGCCAGGAGCCTTGGAGAAAAACAGCAGGTACAGATATTCTGCACCACTCTTACTGCAAAGCACCCCCTACCTTGGTGGTGAGGATGTCTTTAGCCACAAGATTAGTGCTGTCAATCAATCCTGTGGAACATGGTCTAGTTAAAGCCCTCAGCCCCTGCGGTTGGGGTGAGTCTACTGTTCCCACTCTCAGAGGGTGCTATTCACACTGCACCCTGCAGAATGTTTGGGGTGGGCGGGAGGGGGGTTCTCTCTGATCTCCTGCTGTGGCTGTCCTCAGGCTGCTCATAGGGATGAATGTGGGGAACACTGCCAATGTTCTGTGAGCTGGTGTTAGTACTTAGACATCTGTACTGCTCCCAGTCAGGGAACCAATGTTGTAATTTAAAAAAAAAAATGCTGCAAAGAGAAGTCATGCCACACAGCAAGGCTCACATGGGAGGTTTATTGGAAGAGGCGAGAGAAAGGGCAGCAGGGGGCAGAGATGGGTCCCCGGGGACAAGAGTGGTAGAAGAGAAAGAGAGAGTGGGAGAGAAAGAGAGAAAGAGACAGTAGGTGGTCAAAGCCCACCTTTTAAGGGGGAACATAGCGAATGTGCACAGGAAGTGCTCTTAGTGGCGGCAGCTGAGGACGTGTCCTGTCAGGACCCTAAGGGTAAGTCAGTACAGATGCCTGAAGGGCTAGCATTGGACAACCTGCTTCCAGTTTGCCCAGCAGCACCCTGACCCTATCCCCTCTGTTTCCTGGGCGTTGGTGCAGACATTGTCCTGCCTACATGACTTCCAGCTTCCTAGCTCAGAGTCACGGGGGCTTCTCATCTTGACTGAGAAGCCCAGGCAGTGGCACCAAGGAGAGCTGACCTGCAAGTGGGTGAAGTCCTGAGACACACCCAACCTTAAATCGTAAAACATCTTAAAATAGTAACCGGCCCACAGAATGGTGGCGCTGAGGCTGCTTTGGGAGGAAAGAAAGCTGTGGAACCTAGAGAGGACTACAGGGCCTGGAGGTGCCCTTGAGTGACAAGTGCCCTAGCTATAGGACAAATGACCACAGAGAGCAGCCTCAACAGCTTTCTCTCCTCTGCCACTGTCCCCCTGCCCAGGGTCCTAGGCTGTGTTCACTGGGGGCTTTAGAGGCTTCCCAAGCTCACTCCCAGCTGTGGGGTTACATCTTCTGGCTGGCCATGTGATGTGGGAGTCCCCTCTGTGTGCTATGATTACCATTAATGAATACAAAAACTGCTTTGGACCTATAGCAAGGCAGAACTTAGGTAGGCAGGGAAAGCTAGAATGAATGCTGGGAGAAAAAAGGGCGGAGTCAGAGAGACGCCATGGAGCCCTGCTAGAGACAGACACTGGAACTTTAGCCCGTAAGCCTCAGCCACGTGGCGATACATAGATAAATAGAAATGGGTTAAATTAATATGTAAGAATTAGCCAATAAGAAGTTAGAGCTAATGGGCCAAGCAGTGATTTAATACAGTTTCTGTGATTATTTTGGGTCTAAGCTAGCTGGGTGCCCGGGAACCAACAAGCAGCCTCCTCCAACAGCTATGAGCTAAGACCCCACTCTACTGCATCCACATGGCCCCGCCCCCACAGCAGGTCTTCCAGGGATTTCAGACATCCCCAGCAGAGGAGCTGTGGGGTTCCTGCGATGGTGACAGGGCTCCCTATGTCAAGATCAGCTACTTGGCAACCTTAGTCTCATACAACAGGGCATGGGGGCAGAGAACTGGGAGGTGCACAGTGCAGAGGCTAAGTAGACTCCCCATGCTATAGGTGGGAAATGAATGCTGGCCCAGAGCAGACCGCGAGCCAGTGTGAGTCAACAGAAACCAGAGCGTCCCCTGCTCCCTGCGCAGGCTGCTTGGGAAACGTGCTAAAATCCCTGCCAACCCATGGGGCCGGACACTCTAGATGTCTGTGGAGTTTCTTCGTCTTTACTATGACCCAAACTCTGCTCCTCTGAGCTTAGACACAGATGTCTGTGTGGAGAAAAACCTGTGTTTAACCGTTGCTACAGTTACTCACTGGAAGCCCAGAGTCCTTCCTGAAATGTGTACTGTGACTCATGTACCTGGACCAGTCACCTCTGGAACATTCTGTCTGAGTAATAAAACTGCCATTTATGAGATCTTGGGGGCCAGCTGGGTTGCTAGATGTCCATAGCAGGGTAAGGGCTGCAAAAAGTTCCTCCAGCTCTATGGAAACCCCATACCCAGACCAAGGAATGAAGGGTAGACATGAAGTGAAAGGAGGGCGGTCTCTTCTCACTTGGGGTCTCACTCAGGACCCCAAGCGACCCGCCAAGCAGGTCCTAAGTTACTCCAGGGTCTTGAAGAGGCACTATCTGAAAGACATGGCGGGGAGAGAAACGGACGCCAAGCAGTATTCCTTGTCAAGGCATCCCCTTTATTGAAGCAAGTTTTATGTCTTATATACTCCTCAGTGAGGAGCTCGGGCAGGGGGGAACTGAGGAAGGGGGAAAGGGGGGAAGGAAAGGAGGGGCTTGGTAGCTAGACAGCTAAGCTGGGCAGCTGCAAGGTCAGTGGCTAGAGCACCTGCTGTTAGTGATAAGCAGCGAACAAAGAAGACACTCTGAGGTGCCGACTGAAGCTTGAATATCCAAGGTCAGTATACAATGTCTTAGTTAACTTTAAGTTTTTCTGTCTCAAGATTTCCACCTCAAGGCCCTGTGAGACATGAGAAAGGAGAAGCCTGAAATGGCTCCTGACACCCAAGTAGTGGGGGGAGGCCAAGATAGCAAGCAGCATACAATCAGCCACAGTAGGAAGTCAGAGAGGAGAGAAGAACCCCTACTTAGAACATTTTGGAGAGCCCAATGTATACACACACACACACACATGAGCATGCACACATGCATGCACACACACACCAGGGTTGGAAGAGCATACATTCCAGCCTCAAGTGCTGATGGTTTTAACTGCAGCAGCTTTGTCAGGACTGACCAAATAGCAATAATCCTTCATCTTGAGATGTCATCACAGGCTTCTCAGACAGGTCAAAGAGAGTCGCTGATAGCCATGAATACCTCCACCCCATGGACAAACTCACATAACACATGAGTCCATTTCATAAGTGGGAGTTGTTGGGGCACAGAGGGAGCATGTGACTTGCTTCAGGTAGGACAGCTAATGAGTTTGGGGCTCTGTCTCTCAATTCCTTACAGGATGTGGTAGGGGTGGAGAGAGTGGATATAGACAGTGAGTGGATTCTGGGGAGCTCTGCAAAGAGGAGAGCGAACTCCATCTACTTTGTGGGTGCGAAGGCTATGGTCCAAGGAGAAGCTGTTCCTAGTAATGCTGTGGCTAGTTGGCCCTGGGAGGCTAACTATGAAAGTCCAACAAGGCCAATGTCACGGTGCAGGAGATGTATAGAGACCAGGCAGGATGGAAACAGACACTGAGAACCACCATTTGATGCCTACATCACGTCCTGTTCTACAACTGAGGGCACTGAGGGTGGGAGGGGGCCACCTGCTGCTCTCTTTCCCTTGGCGGTGTCCATGGAGTCCGCTGCTTATGGTAAAGAGCATTCGCACCGCTATAGCTGACCATCTCTAACTGTAGCTTCCACGGAGAAAGCACAGCACAGGAGGCTAGCAGCAGCTCTCAGAGTCCCTGAGCCCACAGAGAACACAAGCATGTCTGTGGAAGTTTCATTCACTCCAGAAAACCCAAACCCCTCGAGTGCCTGAGCCCCGAAGCCAGAGGCCTTTGAAGTCTCTTCCAGCTCTCAAATCCTTGGTCTCCTGCCCTCAGCATCATGCACACTCTCACGCAGGTCTAGAGGAGCTTCGATGCCACTGGCTTGCTCTGAGCCTCAAAGCTGGTAGACCTCAGACAAGCTGGTTCTACTTAGGGCTTGAATTTGCTAGACAATTTAACATTTTCTTCCTGCCAAGAAGCTGCTCCTCAAAGGGAAATGGTCCTTCTCTGTGGTTTATGTTGCTAAGCTTCCTCCAGAATCAACCTGTGGAGAGTACAGGCTGGAAGGCAGCACAGGGGCAAGCCAGGATGCTGCACAATTATCGGGAGACCCAGACTCCAGAGGACAGCAGTAGGAAATGAGATCCTGCAGTGTCCTTTCTGCTTTTCTGAGGTTAGTACCACAGAGGCGGGGGAGGAGTAGGCTAGTCCTGGAGTCCTGAGCCTCATAGGGAGACCTGCAGCAACCTCCCACTTCAAGGAGGGTTCTAGGACACCTTGTAGGCAGAACCCTAATTTTCTGCGAACATCCATTTACATATGTTGGCTGCACGAGCTCCATGCTTCTCTCTGTGGTCTGTCTTCTGGCAGTCAGAGGATTTAGGCATGCTTCCTGGGTTCAGCTACATGTAATTTATACACTATCACGCCAGTACTAGGTGCTGGGGAAACTAACATCACAGCCCTGCATCTGTGATGTTTCTTGCATGGCTCAGGTCTGTGAATGACCCTCTGACAGAGGCCTGCCCAAGGCACGGAAGAGTCTGTGCCTCCCCATCCTGTCACACAGGCTGGCTACAGGTATTGTTCTCAGGTAAACAACAGCAAAAAGTCAATAAAATGAAAAGACTGACAAACTTGATTTTAAAATAAAAATTCTGAAGAAAACTTTAAAAATGCTACATATACTGAATTTGAAAAGAGTCTGAGATGGTGGGGTGGGTCAAAGGTAAAGTGCTTGCTCCAAGACTGATGTCCTGAGTTCAGTTGTAGGCAGTTTCTCCATATCCCAGCAGCTGGTCCCAAATTACCACTCAGAGACTTCTTATTAATTATAAATGCTCAGCAGTAGCTTAAGCTTGTCTCCAGCCAGCACTTACAACTTAGATGAACACATCTCTATTAATCTATGTCTGCCCTGAGGCTTGTTTGCCTCATCTATGAACATCCCACGTTGCTTCTTCAGCGTCTGGCTCAAGACTCCTCAGACTCCGCCCTTCTTCCCAGCATTCTCTCTGCCCCCAAAATCCTGCCTAGCTATTGGCCAATCAGCTTTTTATTAACAGTAAGAGCAACATGTCTTCACAGGGTACAGAAGGGGTCAATCCTTGTGGGCCAATTTGGGGATGAGGGAATCAACTCACGGTATTTTCACACACACACACACACACACCATATATAAAAGTATCTTTTTAAAAGGTAAAAGAGTAGTTAACTACTAATGATTAATATTGTAGCAAGTAGGAGGCTGAGGCAGGAGGGTTGAAAGTTAAAAGCTACCCTGGACCATAGAGTAAAATAGTCCTTGAATAAATAAGCAAATAAAATTTTTAAAGGAGAGAAAAAAGTAAAAGAACTTAAAAAGGAGTCATCAAAGCTGGGCGGTGGTGGCGCACCTTTGATCCCAGCACTTAGAAGGCAAAGGCAGGCAGATCTCTGTGAGTTCGAGACCAGCCTGCTCTACAGAGAGAGTTCCAGAACAGGCAGGGCTACACAGAGAAACCCTGTCTCAGAAAACAAACAAAAAAGGGGTCATCGCTACAGATCTGACAGTCATAAAGACAAGAGATGTGGTGATCAGCTTTATGGTAATAAATTTAGGCAACTCATAGGAAAGGAACAGAGTCTTTGAGATTCACAATTATCTAAATTAGCCAATGGAAAGGCAAGCCTGTGCTTGCTAAGAATATTGAATTCATTATCTGAAAAGTATTGAACCAAACATTTGAGACAGAAGCGACATCGACCCTGCAAAAACGCTTTCAGCTTTCCTCACATCATGAAGAGCATCTCTCCAATGACTGATCATGAGGCAAAAGTCAGAAGCTGTTCTCTCACCAGAATATGAAGAGCTCCATTTTCACTGCCTATTATTCAGTGGCTTAACAAATTTATGCATAAATTGCGAAAAAGAAATTCATGCAGCATGCATTGGAAGGAAGAATCAAAAACTGTCTTTATTCAGAAAGGCTGTAGCCTAAGAAATTCTACAGAATTGATTTTGTGTTTATAGTGTGTGTGTCTGTGTGTTAGAGGGACAGAGAGAGAACATGTACATGTATGCACACGCCAATGTCAGGTGTCTTCCTCTCTCTCTCTCTCTCTCTCTCTCTCTCTCTCTCTCTGTCTCTCTCTCTCTCTCTTTCTCTATTTTTGAGACAGGGTCTCTCACTGAACCTAAAACTCATTGATTTGGCAGGACTATCTGGCCAGAGAGCTCCAAGGTGCACTGTACCATCTTTTTGCATGGGTGCTAGGGATTTGAACTTGGGGTGTCATGCTTGTGCAGCAACCACTTAACATACTGAGCTGTCTTCCCAATCCCAGCATCTATTTTTCTTAAACTATCATAACCAGTCAGTCTCTCAGAATACAAACTGACCTGTACTACCTGACCATCCAGAATCCTATGACAAGGAAGCTTACATTAAATAGAACTCCTATGATATTTCACACATATCTAACATTTAATCAAAAATTACCTACCAGGCAACTCAAGAGATTGTATCAAAGACTATGTGGAAATATAGACAATAAAAACCACCTATGTGTAGCCCTGATTTTGGAGTTCTCAGACAAGAACCCTGAAATATATGTGATAAGTACCTCACAAAATTGGAAGTGAGATAAAAGACTGTGTAAGGGACCAGTAAACTACCCTGAAGGAAAGAAACCCCAAACATTCTAAAAATAGAGAACGTGGGGGAAGAGATAGTTTAGTCTATAAAGGACTTGCTTGTAAATATGGGATCTGAGTTGGAGTCTCCAGAACCCATGCAGAAGCCAGGCACTTGCTAGTCAGCCAAGTTAGCCAAACCAGTGAGCTCTAGTGAGGAACTCTGTTTCTAAACAGAAGATGGAGGCCTGGAGAGATAATCTGTTTTCCCAGAGGACCAGGGTTCAACTGATGGCACCCACATAGAGGTTCACAAAACTGACGGCACCCATATAGTGGCTCACAACTGTAACTCCAGTTCCAGGGGATCCAGTACGCTCTTCCGGCCTCCGTGGGCACCAGACATGAATGTGTGGCACCTATATAGGGGCAGGCAAAACACCCAAACACATAAAATAAAAGACTAGTTTCTCGCTGGGCGGTGGTGGCGCACGCCTTTAATCCCAGCACTCGGGAGGCAGAGGCAGGCGGATCTCTGTGAGTTCAAGGCCAGCCTGGTCTACAAGAGCTAGTTCCAGGACAGGAACCAAAAAGCTACGGAGAAACCCTGTCTTGAAAATAAAAAAAAAAAAAAAAAAAAAAAGACTAGTTTCTCAGAAGGTGGAGAAGCTAAAGAAGACATTGACCCTTGGTCGCCATACACATGCACACACTCACGCTCAGAGAAAGAATAAAAATAAATAAAACAATAGCTAATATTAAGAGGTTAGCTGATAGAGTTACCATCAGGATAGACGTGACAGAAAAGAAAATAAATGAATTGGAAGAGCAGGCAAAGAAAAAACAATAAGACACACACACACACAGGAAGAGCAGAGAGATGTGGAAATTGCGGTCTAGAAGAGAATAAAGGCAGAATGGGGCAGAAGTGACATTTTAGAAGTTAATTGCTAAAAGCAATAAAAAGATGCTTTGCCATCAATTTTTAAAACCCCACTTGTACATGGCAAGGAGGCTAAGTTCAAGAAGTAGACTCAGGGACATCAGAGCAAGGCTGCTACAAACCAACGAGAATATCTTCAAAGAAGCCAGAGGAAGAAAGCTCATTCTCTTCAAAGACAGGCTTTCCCACACATCTGGAAGCCAGAAGACAATGGAATGCCATTGAAAGGAAATACACTAAGCTGGGATTCCTACCTAGGTGAATGTCCTTCAGAACTGGAAGTTTAATAAAAAGTTGCTTGGACAAATGGAAATTGAATAATTTGTGTCCACACTACAAAACCCAGTAGAAGGGATGGTGGTGGCCAGTATCTAAAGTGGCCCCCAAAGATCCCACCTCTCTGGGCACTCATCATTTGTGAAGAACTTCCCCTTGAGTGTGACCATACCTAATGACTCCTTTCTAACAAGTAGATAACGGCAAAAGTCACAGGTTGTCACTTCTGAGATGAGCTTACCCAAGAGCTGGCTTCTCTCTGCCTGGCCTCCATTCCCTTCCCCCACCCTCTGTCTCTTTGTGTCTTATTCACTGAGTCCCCACCTCTCCAGTATCTCTCTCTGGTTTTCCCCTACTCTGAGGAGATGAAGCTTCTGTATAGTAGTGAAGTACTGGCTGTGGTAAGAAAGTGGTGTTTGGGGCCCACAGAGGCTGTGCCTTGCTGCTGGCGCACGGGAGCTTGAGGAAACTGGAGGGGGGGGGGCTAGGCGCTCACTCTTTATGCTCTTGTCATATCGTGTCTTTTTACTTTTGTGCAAGGAACATGCACTGTCTACACAGAAATAATAACTAATAATACAACTTCAATATACAACTTTAGTTAAAAATTGTAATTAGTAAAAAAAATAAAAAACAGAACACACAGATATCTCTTTCCACTCCTGTATCAGAAAGGTAGACAGAGAGAGAAAGACAGACAGACGACAGACAGAGACACACACACCCCCTTCCATTCCATGAGGAACCATCCCTGTCACATGGAACGTCCTCCCCTTCTTCTCCCTCAGGAGAGCAGATGAGAATAAAGGAGGAGGCTGATGTGAGAGCATCCACTCTACCACACTCATCAACATGGACACAGCGGGGCCTTTGCTAACAGAGACTGTATTTTTCCGACCCAAGCCCCTCACTGGTCAGTCGGGAAAGAAGAGCGATGGCAACAGTGGGATCTTTGCAACCCTTTCCAACCAGAGCTGAGGTCTGGTTCCCCATCTCCTGGATTCTGCTTGGCCTGAAATTGCTTTGATCAACAAAACGTGACAAAATGATACATTTCTGGGCCCAGAGTTCAAGAATCTTAGCAGCTTTTGTTCTCACTCTGTTTACTGACTCCATGTAAACAAGTCCGACTGGACCTTCTGGAGAGCTACACAAAGGAGCTTAGGTTTCCTAGCCAACAGCCTGCCCTACAACCCTTCAAGACCCAGAAGGAATGCACTTCTGATGGGTTTGTAGGTGGGAGAGGGAGACAGGGTCGCATTCTGGAGCCCTGGCTGTGCAAAGGCGACCCTGCAATGGTAGCTGCATTCGTTACTGTTCTGTTCTGTGATGTAATACCATGGCCAAAGGCAGCTTAATAAAGGAAGCATGTATTTGGGCTTATAGAGAGAGAGAGAGAGAG
>NC_022028.1:46665768-46679869 GCF_000317375.1 Microtus ochrogaster | reverse complement strand
TGATGATGGTGGCTATGGTGGTGGCTGTGATGATGGTGGCTATGACGGTGGTGGCTATGACAATGGTGGCTGTGACAATGGTGGCTGTGATGGTGGTGACGCACTTCCTCCAACAAGCCACACCTGCTCTAACAAGGCCACTCCTCCTAATCATGTCACTCCCTATGCACCTTATGGGCGCCATTTTTATGCCAACCACCACAGTATGTATTTGAGAATTCAATTAAATCCATGTATTCCTATCTCATAGAAGTACTCATAGGCAAGGTTTTTCTCATACCTGGGGGACTTGGTGCCCTCCAGAGGGGCCCTGTGCTAACATTCTTCCATCCCAGTCAGGCCAGGCAGCATGGGGTTAGTTGGCTCAGCCTCCACATACCAGCGCAGAGCTGAATTACATGACATTCAAGTGACCCCTTCATTCAGCACAGCGCATCTGGTGAAGAGGAAGCTTTTGTCAAAATATAAATATTTTTGAAGTATTTTGTAATCTAACTCCATGTCGTTTAGATGTTCTCAGAGCGGTTGAGGGGAGAAAAGAAGCAATACCACTGAACTGGAAGTTAAAACAGGACGTTCTTCCTCATCCCAGTCTCTCTTCCCTCTGTGAGGAGAGTGGCCTCTGCTGCCCACCCTTCATGGCACACGGCCTTCCAGTTTGGAGGCATGAGTAGAGCTTTTGCAGGGTGTTCCATCACCGGTCCAGCTTCACTCCCTGATAGATGACTGACTCTCTGGTAAATAAACGCTCTGATAAATGACACACACACACACACGAAATTAAAAACTACCTAACCATAGCTCGTGACTGGGCTCTCCCTGACTGCTTTTGAGACACCCCCCTGAGGCATTTGTCCCCCAATCACCTGGCCTCCTCATCCTCCCTGGGCCCTAAGAACCTGTCCTCTGCTCCTGGACCTGCTGGAACTGAAAGCAACTGTCCCTGCAGCTCTCACTGCCCTCTATGCTGTTGTAAAATTAGAAGACAAAAGCCCGGGCAAGCTTCTTGAGAACACCAGGGTGTCAACAACTTGAGAAAATGAACCTTGTAACTCTACCACCAACTCTGGATAGTCATGTGGTACCACAGAGCAACTGAGGTGCTCACCTACAGCAGGGGGCTTTGTGGGTTGTTGTTTCTCCTCCCCCCTGCTTTGTCTTTGGAGGACAGTGAAGCTCTGGGAGCTGAGAGATTGTTAGCACATTGACTCTGTGCCTAAGCAAAAGAAACAGGCCTTTCTCTGAAACGCGCTCAGCATTTTCACGCCTGAAACAACACCCCTGAACCTGGAATGATCTCACAGATAACAGTGTAAGAGGGCCCAAAGGGCTCTCCGCACAGTCCTACTGCAGTCCCCCATAGGCCTGACGACATGTGGGCAGAAGGAGCGATAGAATGGCTTACTTGTCCTTCAGACCATGACAGCGAATACAGCCTGTTATTCCTCACAGGGCATGCGTGTCTTGTTCCAGTCATTCCTTGGTCCAACAGACAGCAAAGTATGTCTGTGTTGCTCACTGTCCTACAGTCTCACCCAGACGGGGGGAAGAAAAGTCATGTGACTTTGGTATCTGAATTCTCCCTGGTGGCTGGGAATGATACTTAACTGAGGGGCACCCTTGAGCAGGTGGCCAGCTTCACGGGATCCATCATGGGTTGGCACCCAGAAGGTACCTTATCTGAAGTGCCACAGGCCTGGGTAGTACCACGTAGGTGCTGGAATAATGAGCTGAGGAGAAGACTGCCTACCCCTCCCATGGCTTTGGAATGCGAGCAGGAGGTGATCTCTTCTCCTCAGTGGGTGTGAAGGCCAAAGGGACATCCCTCCAGAGCCCTCATTCACACAAGCAGATTTTCATGGAAAAAAAATGGGGTGTCTAGAATCCTTGCTCTGGTGTGAAGCCTGAGCCTCTTGCTCATGGCCACCATGCAGCTGTCACACTCAAGCACACCCTGACCCAGACAGATGTTCACTCTCAGGTGCACACATGCTACAGCTCAGGAATGTACACACATGCAGAGAGAGACAGAGACAGACAGAGACAAACAGAAAGACAGACAGACAGATGCAAATATCACAAACAAGACACTCGGTCATATGCATGCTCACACCTCTGGCTCTAGTCGCTCCCTACCCACTCAAAAGGCCTCTAGAGCAGAGAACAGCCATAGCTGGTGCTGCCCATGATGCTGGTCTAGACAGGGTTCCGGGTTCTAGGAACTGCAAAGGAGAAGGGATAGGGGCAGGTAGCTGAGGCTGGGCCCTGTAGGGGCAGTTCTCAAGTCATGGCCTTAGTGGCATTTTCGTCCTCCTTACAAGAAATGCTGTTCCCCAACCACTGCTAGGAACAAGGACACAAGAAACTGTAAAGGTACCTTCAGCCAACTTCTCAGAGGTGAGATACCAAAAGAGAGAGATAACCAAGGGAGGAAGGCCCTGAAGACAAGGGTATCCGTAGGGAAGCCACATCCAGTGTGAGCTTGCCAAAGTAGCTCCTCCTGGGACAAGGGACGGGGGAGGGGAAGGATAACAGCAGACATTTTATGGAGATTGTATCAGTTCTCATGGGAAGCAAGCTACTCTTCACCCTCAAGAACTACCCTGAATTGAGCTACTTCTGTGCCACACCTACTCCAGGCTGGAAAACCGGAACTCTAGCCACTGCCCGCCTATTCACCCACGTGAGCAGGACCTACTCAAAGCCCACTTTTGGGATTCTTGTAGAAAGGAGTGATATGCCAATTTCAAGGTCCTCTCACCTCCTCCTACCTCTGTGACAGGTCCTCTTGCCTTTCCAGGGGCCCTTTCAACTCCCAAGGGCCTTGAGAACAACCCACTGTCCAGGGGACCCTAAAGATATACGCGTTGTGTGGATCCCTTCACTGCGCTTGGGAGCGCAACTCCACATCCCGCCCAACTTCAATTAGGATACTCAGGGAGGGT
This sequence comes from Microtus ochrogaster, assembly GCF_000317375.1. Classification (NCBI taxonomy): domain Eukaryota; kingdom Metazoa; phylum Chordata; class Mammalia; order Rodentia; family Cricetidae; genus Microtus; species Microtus ochrogaster. Next base: position 46,676,924 of record NC_022028.1, on the reverse strand, counting down.
GGGTGGAGGAGGGGAGAACCCCGGTCCAACAGGGTGCGAGTAGCTCCTACTGGGCCAGTCCTGGCCCCCCTTCCTTTGGAGAAGTGAGGAAGGAACTTGAGCAAACATCTGGGAGACCTGTCAGCCCAAAAATTTGCTAGGAAAAAACGCCGTCAGGTACTACAGTGCAGACAGGGTCCAGCCCCACCGCTGCAGCAGCTTGTGCTGGCCGCTTCCTCCTTCCTCGTCTCCCTTTCCTCCCCTCCCCCAGCTTCTTCTCCGGTTCCCCTCGCTCCCCCCCATACCGCTCCCCCTTAGTGGCTCCGGCATCCCCACCCACTGACCCCGCCCATCCGCGGGGCCGCAGCGCCTCCCGGTGGTCGTGCTTCCCAGGCATCCGCCCGCCCGGGGCAGGGTTAAAGTGGGAGGCCTCTGGCTTCATCCCCTCCCGCTCAGTCCCGGTCCCCTCCCTCCTACCCACTCGGCGCCCGCATCTCGGGCCGTGAGGACCGGGCCTCTCCTCGGAAGTGCCCAGATGGCCTCTTTTTGGAAGTGCCAAGTCAGGTAAGCTTCATGTGGGGTCCAGTCTGACTGGGGGAGAGGAGGAACAGGGTTCAGGAGCTGCACCTCAGGGGTGTACGGTGGAGGCTGAGTTCTCAAGGGTCACTGTTCTAGCCAAACTGACTGTCCAGCCCCGGGTTCTAGTATCCAGCTGGCCCCTAGTCTATGCAGTACATAGCCTGGTTGGTGTGCAGGTTTCCTCTTGGTCTGAACTCCACAGCTTTCTACTGACCACTGATGGCCCAGACTCCCCCTACTTCCCCAGTCCACAGAGTGCCTGGCATCTGGTCAGACCCATGGCCATTTCTAGCAGGGCTGAGTTATCTCTGGCCTGGAGGACATCTCCCGAGGGTTAAGGAACCTAAATTGTCTCAGTGGGAGGACATGGTGTGACCTGGACTTGAACACGGGCCCTGGTGTCCTCTCTGCAGGCCCCAGGAAAGGGGATTCCTCCTGGGGAAAGTATCTGCCACTTGAACTAGCTCCTCAGATGGACTTCAAGGGTGCTATGTGTTCTACAGAGGAGTCTCAGGTCCAATGGGTGGGCAAGCCAGATGCTCTCAAGGAGATACCAATCCTCACGCTGAACCTCCTCGGTACTTAGGGAGAGGCACAGGAGCTGAGGGACCCTAAGATGAGGGGGACCCAAGTTAATAATATCTGTCACTCTCGGCTCCATCCTAACCCTGGGACTCCCTGGAGCACACCTGGAGCACAGAGGATAACAGTAGAGACACCTTCCCTAGACAGAACAGCACAGAACAGCCCTCATGAAGCCTGGGTGTTCAGGGACTATCCTCACGCTCACCTGAAGACATGGAGCCAGTGCCACAGAGGGACCAGGTACCTAAAAGGAAGGTTTGAGGTTCAGAATAACTCGCTGGGTTTTTTTTCCCAATTAAATAGTTCAGGCTTTGAGGCCAGCACTCACTTAACAAGAAAAAAGAAAAGGAAAGGGGCATTTGAGAATTCCTCTTACAAATATTGGCAGTAAAGCAGGTATCTGCGGTCCCTTAGAGAGAAGAGGTAGGGCCAGGAACTGTACTTGGACCTAGGGTTCCAAGGAAAAGTGATGTCAAGTACCACAGACCAGACCAGGGGAGCTGAATATGGGAGTATAGAGCAGCCATTTTGAGGACTGTGCATTAGTCTTGGGGGACAATAAAATTCTCTGTCTAATGAAATAGTGTCAGGGAGCCGGCACAGACTTTGGAAGAAGCAGACAAGGCTGCTGCCACTTGGGCAGTTTGTCTGCTGGAGAGTGGGCTCCTTCCTGTCCAGCAGTGTTCTGCCAGCAAATCCAGGCAGCTGTGCTTTGGAAGGGGCCTCTCAGCAGGACTTGGGAAACACTGGGCACTAGGGGCTTTCTGATATGACTCTCAGAGTCCTGGATGAGAGGGACTGGGAATTTTCACAGACACTGGCAGACACCAGCCATACCCTCCCTCCTGGAGGGGTTCTGCTTTCTGGTCTCAGATAAGGTCAGACTTAGAAGCACTTACTGGTCTCAGCTAGCAGGGAGTCTGGGCACCAGGATACACAGTGTAGATTGCTGTTCACCACCCAAAGCACCCAGTTAAGATGTGGGGATGGTATGCTTCCTAGAACGCAGATGGCTAATGTGGTTTTGTTTATGTGTTTGTTTTCCTTTTACATGGTCCCACATTTCAATAAGTCAGCCTTGCTGTGTCTCTTTCTGCTCATTTATGAAAAGTGTAAGAATCTAGGGAACCCCCACAAATAGACAGGGATTGTGGGGTACCTCCTAGTCCATGTGGCAGACAGGGAAACTATCATGGAGAGGGGAGCTCAGTTCTAGGAGCCCCTAGAGCCATGTGTTGTCAGACACCCACAGAAGAAGTAGGGCAGAACCTGTATCCTTTGGTCTCTGCTGATGTGCCCATCTTGGTGTGCCTTGCTGTGGGTTTGCTCTGCCTCAGTTAGGCAACGTTATCTGATCACTGGCCATTTGTAAGCTTATGGTGATTTTCCCAGCCACAGTTTCCCTGTGTTCCTAATAGTTGATCTTTTCTTTTCTTTTTTTAACTGCTTGGCTATACGTACTCTGAATGCATGAAGACATAGCCAGAAGTGGAAGAGTCATAACTTTTGGCAGTTCTGTTTATAATCTTTTGAGAAACCATCAAGGTTTTGACACCAGCTTCAGCACCTTACACTTTCATCAACAGGGCACAAGGTGGGGACCTTGTGCTTCATTTTGCGTCATATCCCTGCCACTTGTCATTTTCTGATTGGTTGGTTTCACTGAAAGAGACAGACAGACAGACATGTATACACTAGGGCTCAAACCTGGGACCTATGCACGCTAAGCAAATGCTCTACCACTGAGCCACACCCCCAATCCTGCTCTGTAGTTATTTTTATTATTAAATAGGTGTATAGAACTGGTTAATGTGTTTCCACTTTCATCTATGATTGAGTTTTCTTCAAAAAGTTTTTGTTGATCTAGCTAAATGTTTTGTCAATTTTGTTTGTGTTTTCTAAGTATCAGGTTTAGTTTCATTGACTTTCTCATTTTTCCTTAATATGCATCTTGTTTTCCTGTACTCATTTTTATTATTCCCCACTCCCCATGGATTTACTCCGTTGTCCTTTCTCCACTCACTGTAAGGTGGGCTGTTGATGTGAGCTCTTTCTTAGCCTTGGTGTAGGCTCTTACAGCTGTGTGCCTCCCCTCTCAGCATTGCTTCTGCTGTATACATTTTGGAATTTGTTTATTGGTTTTTATTCATTTTAAATGTAATTGTTTTTTTTTTCTTTTAACTCTTTGGTCCTTGGGGCCCACCACCCAGCTCCCAAATAAATCACACACGGAAACTTACTCTTACTTATGAATGCCTGGTCTTTGCTTGGCTTATTTCTAGATAGCTTTTTAAAAATTATCCTGTCTATCTTTTTACCTTTCTTCTATATTTCTTTCCTTCTTACTCCGTAGCTGCCTGTTTAGCTGGGTGGCTGGGTGGCTGGAGGGCTGGGGGGCTGGAGGGCTGGGGGGCTGGCCCCTGGCATCCTGTCTCCTTCTTTTCTCACTCCCCCCACGTCTCTCTCTTTATTCTCTCTGCCTGGAGCTCCACCTATCCCTCTCCTGCCTCGCTGTTGGCCATGTGACTCTTCATTAGACCAATCAGGTGTTTTAGACAGGCAAAGTAACACAGCTTTACAGAATTAAATGCAACACATCTTTGTATCATTAAACAAATATTCCATAGCATAAACAAATGTAACCCATCCCAAACTAATATTCCACAACCCTTGTGTTTTTTTATTTGTGGGTTGTTTTAAGAGCATAATGTTTAATTTCCACAATTTTGTGATTTTCCGAGTTTCTCCTTGTTACCAATATCTAACTTCACTTCTCTGAGGCTGAAGAAGATGTATTTTTGGGCGTCTGTCTTGGCAAAGCTATTGACCTAGGCATTATTGTGTCTGCCTCCCATTGCCGGAATCCTCTTCCTGTCTGGACAACATGACTTCCCAAGGACTTACAGGACTGAAACTTTATTCCCCTTATTCTCCTCTGTTCCCACTTTGGAGCCATCCATGACAAAGCCATGACATGACCAGACGAAATTAGAAAGTTTCTGCAGGTGCCCGTGGACAGGGGCAGGTGGGGGGATCAGAAGGAGCCCAAGAAGGCTGCATGTTTTACTCAAGCTGATTCTTGTCACAGAGGCAGCCTGAAACAGTAAAACACAAACAAACAAAAAAAAGTCAAGCCATCAGAGAGGAAGAGATTCTGAGGTCCAGAGCTACTCCGTTATTAGACTCAAACCTCCAGTTTTCAGGAAACTGTCACACATAACATGAAAGAATGACGCTTCATCCAGGATGGAAGAGAATTGCAACGGCAGATAAACAGTTGTCACATCAGTAGATGCACCAAGAAAGAAGGGAAGGCATGGCTCAGTGGTAGAGTGCCTGACCGATAAAGGGAAGAAATAAATCACTAGGACCTCTATATGACAGCAACTCAGTGGTAAGTCACCTTGACAAAGACTTTAGAATAGGCATCTTTAAAATGCCTTAAAAACTAATGGAGGATATAAAGAAATTTGGGGAATAATGTATGAATGAAATGAAAATGTCAATGAGGAGCCAGAAATAACTAAAAATAAATGAAAAGATCTGAAAAGTACAGAATTGAAATAAATTTTTTTACTAGAGAGAGTCAGAGGCATATCTGCACAATTGGAAGAGAGAATCAGTGAACTTGAAGACAGAAGAAGGGAAATAGTCAACCTGTGGAAAGAGAATTCTTGAGAAAAGTGAAGGAAGCCTAGGGGGCCCGTGGAGCATCATTGAGATCAACAAAAGCTCTATAGGAGTCTCCTAAGAGGAGAGAAGGCGGGGAGTAGAGAGTTTGAAGAAATGATTTCTGGGGGAACCTCACAGATTTGATTAATGGCACAGATATAAACATCCAAGAAGCTCAAACTCCACGCAGGATGAACTCAGAGAGGCCTACACTAAGACCATCATAATTTAACCCCAAGGACGACATCTTGAAGGTCATTTAAAAAAAAAAAAAAAGACTTGTCAAGTACAAAGGAGCCTTGACAAGTTTACTGGTAGATTTCTCATGGACACTTAAGTCGAGAGGCCGAGGGTCAATATAGTCAAAGTGCTGGAGGTAAAACACTATCAGCCAAGAAGCCTGTTTCTAGCAAATTGCTCTTTGAAAGTAAGGGAGAAACAAACCTTACTAGAGCAGCAACTGAGCAAGTTCATCATCACTTCCCTTCCCCTAAGAAGAATGCTAAGGGAAGCCCGGAAGGCTAACATGAAGAATGATGGACAATAACTAAGCCAATCTCAGAAAAGGGAAATGCGGGCAACTGTTAAAAGCTAGTGTTACTGTAGCCGTGGAGGGAGTTCCAGTGTTTGTTTTCTAAAATTATTTGAAAAGCATTTTAAAGGAAGAGCTAGTATTTCAATTTTTATTTGTAATTTCAAAGTTTCTTTGCTATATAATTTAAGAAACTAGTACATTAAAATGTTAGTTATGGGGATGGAAAGATGGCTCATCTGTTCAGAGCACTGCTCTTCCAGAGGACCCAGCTTTGTTTCCCAGCACCCACGTGGTAGCTCATTACAGTATGTAACTCCCGCTGCAGGGGATTGAACACCCTCTTTTGGCCTCCTTGGGCACCAGGCACACATGTGGCGCACATACATGCATGCTTGCAAAATACCTATACATATAAAATAAAAATAAAATAAAAATTTAAATGTGTATTAGTTATGTTTTTTTTTATTTTAAAGACTTATTTATTAATTATGTATACGGGGTTCTTCCTGCATGTATCCCTTCAGGCCAGAAGAGGGCACCAGATCTCATTACAGATGGTTATGAGCCACCATGTGGTTGCTGGGAATTAAACTCAGGAACTCTGGAAGAGCAGGCAGTGCTCTTAACCTCTGAGCCATCTCTCCAGCCCTAGTTATGTTTTGAAATGATAAATGGTCAGCCTTCTGTATTCACTTTTTCCTCATCTATAAATTCAATCAATCACAGATTGAAAATAAAATAGTGTCCATGCTAAATATTGACAGACCTTTTACTCCCTGTCAGTGTCTTTAAATGTCATATAACAAGTATTTATATAGAATTTCCATTGTACTAAACATAAATACCAGTCTAAAGATGATTTCAAGTGTATAGGAGGATATACATAAGTTATATGCAAATACTGTGGCTTATTATATAAGGGAGATGTGCTGGCAGACATAGTGCTGGAGACAGAGTTGAGAGTTCTATATCTTGATCTGTAGGCAACAGGAAGTGAACTGAGTCACTGGGTGTAGCTTGAGCATTAAAAACCTCAGAGCCCCCCCCCCCCACAGTGACACTCTTTCTCCAACAAGGCCATACCTACTGCAACAAAGCCACACCTCCTAATAGCCACTCCCTATGAGCTTATGGGAGCCAATTACATTCAAACTACCACACTCCTGTATAGTCTATTTCATCTTTTTTTGAGAGAGGATCGTGCTATGTAGACCAGCTGGTCTTGAGCTCATGGCTTCTGTCTCAGACTCCCAAATGCTGGGATTACAAGTGTGTATGCAATACCTGATACCTTCCACCCTTAGCATCGAATATGCTGTTTGCTGATGCTACTTATTTTTCAACTAAAATCCTATAACATCTGAAATCTGGAGTTCTTTCTGTGATTGAAGAAATTTCCCAGATGACAAGTTAGGACACAGTCTCCCCAGGAGCACCGCCGCAGAGAGTCCAGAGGTTTTGCTGCACCCACAGAAGGGAAAAGGCTGCCCCTAGTCTGCTGGCACCTGGTGGAAAGTTATACTAAAATTTACTGTACCTGACTAACCCTGACCCACTCAGTCCACACCAACGCCCACGTGAAGGAGGATCAGGTTATAGGGAGCGGGTATGCCCGGGTCCCACACTGAGCCTAGGACCTGCCCACGGAGTAGTAAAGTGGGCGTGTGTCTCCCTCCTCCTATTCCCAGTGCAGGCCCCGGAGAGGGATGTGTAAAGAGACATGCTCCCTGGTGTTCCCAACCCACTCAAATGATCCAATCATGTGTACTCTGCCCCCAGACAAAAGGGAAAGGCTGGATGTCTGAATCCAGCCTAGAACTGAGCCCTGCAGCCAACAGAGCTGGAGAGCCACATTTCCCTGTGGGTGGGGTGATAACATGGAGGCCCCTGTTTCCTCGGGCAATTACCAGCTATGTGCACCCAACCCTGGGAGGGCAGCCATGTGTTTGTGGGGGTGTCTGTAAATGGTCCCCTGTTTTATTGCAGGACATCAGGGCACATGACAGCTGTCAAGATGCTCCAGGGTTCTTTTTCTGTGTTCCTGCTTGGGGGGCTCTTGGGAGTCCTCCACGCTCAGCAGCAGGAAGTCATCTCTCCTGAGATCTCCACCACCGACAGGAACAACAACTGTCCAGGTACCTGGGCGGGGCTCTGGAGTTCTGGGACAGATCTGTATTCATAGGGTGAGGGTGGGCTAGCCCCGACTTGGCAAGCCCTGATGGGTTTAACATTGTCGCACCCCTCCCCTCTGCCCCCAACTCCAGAGAAGGCCGACTGCCCTGTCAATGTCTACTTCGTGTTGGATACGTCAGAGAGCGTGGCCATGCAGTCCCCCACAGACAGCCTGCTCTACCATATGCAGCAGTTCGTGCCACAGTTCATCAGCCAGCTGCAAAATGAATTCTACCTGGACCAGGTGGCCCTGAGCTGGCGTTACGGTGGCCTGCACTTCTCGGACCAGGTGGAGGTGTTCAGCCCACCCGGCAGCGACCGGGCTTCCTTCACTAAGAGCCTCCAAGGCATCCGCTCCTTCCGCAGGGGCACCTTTACTGACTGTGCCCTGGCCAACATGACCCAGCAGATCCGGCAGCACGGAAGCCGAGGGGTGGTCCACTTTGCTGTGGTCATCACCGACGGCCACGTCACAGGCAGTCCGTGTGGGGGCATCAAAATGCAGGCCGAGCGGGCCCGTGAGGAGGGCATCCGGCTCTTTGCTGTGGCCCCGAACAGGAACCTAAACGAGCAAGGCCTGCGGGACATCGCTAACACCCCTCATGAGCTCTACCGCAACAACTACGCCACCATGAGACCCGACTCTACTGAGATTGACCAGGACACCATCAATCGCATCATCAAGGTCATGGTGAGCGCTGGGGCAGAGGTTAAGGATAGTGTCCACTCACCAGTGAGGCAGCAGTCAGAGTTCAGTGGATCCCCCTGTGAGTGCGGCAGTTGGTGGAAGTCAGGGTCAAGTCCTCTCGTATCCACGATCCCCAACCAGACTCAGGAAGCATCTCACAGGTCCCCAGGCTCAGGCTAATCCAGTCTCTGTCTTTTCTGCAGAAACATGAAGCCTATGGAGAGGTGAGTTGTCCTGTCACTACAGCCCAGCCTATGCTGCCTGTTGGCAACCAAGACTGCTGACCCAGCAGAGGGCCAGGACCTGATTTCCCGGGACCTCGAGCAGACCAGAGTGGCAGAAGGACTGACGTCCACCTGCTCCATGGGGCCAGATACTGTTGAGCTTGCATGAAGCCCTATTCCATCCCCAATCCAATCCTGGCTGTTGAACCCCTAGAGGGCCAGTACTAGAGTTCTCTACCAAACACATGACTTCTGGAGAAGCTGAGGCATGTCCCAGACTGGGGGCTTTATCCAACCCAGACTGGAAGCCGTGTACCTGTCTCGGGGTCCTACAGCCTTGGGTACCCAAAGTCCCACCCCACTCCTTCTGTGGAAACAAGCCATCCTAGAGCAGCTACTTCCAAGAACAGCAAATCAGTCCCTGTATACAGATGGTGCCTAGCCATGACCAGAGCTCGTTGGTCCTTGTTGCTGTCTGTCATTGCTTATCACAGCCTCTCTTACCCCAAACCTGGCTAGATGATTTGACTAATCACCAGCCCCCACCTATCTAGTACCCTGTGTGTCTGGTCCTTCCTTCCACTCTGCTTGTCTGTATGGGTGTTTGGGAGCTTCCTCTGAGAGTCTGAGGTTATGCCTGTCCCCAGTCCATACCCAGCTGGAGACTTGACCCACCAACCTGACCTGCTGTTTGTCCGCCTCATTCCAGTGCTACAAAGTGAGCTGCCTGGAGATTCCTGGGCCCCATGGACCCAAGGGCTACAGAGGACAGAAGGTAAGAGGCCTGGAGAGCTTGTGGTCCGTGCTTCAGGAAGCCCCTGACCTGCGGGAATTCCACAATGAAGGCCAGCTGGCTGTGGATGACTCAGCACTTCCAAGCTTGGAAAACCTAAACTTCAGATTTTATCCATTCCCTTTCAAATGGTATTTTGAGAAAAGTAGGAAATGTTTAAGAAGTTTTTTGTTTTTTTTTTTAAATATGCCACTTAAAACTCATTTGTGAAGTAAGCAAGCAAGGTTCCTTTCTGTCAGTGGTGTGGTTGCTGATTGACAAGAGGCATCCACTTGGAGGTTTATTTGATTCTAGGCTTTGAGGACTTTGCTTTGAATAGCTACCTGGTATTTTCCTAACAACAGAGCTGTGTAAAATAAATCCCTTCCGATTTCACCACCTTAGCGTCTTTAACCAACAATTCACGTGTCAGAAAGCAGAGGGGTGGGAAGGAGATGACGCCAGTCACATGCAGAGGCTTAGAAAGAAGGTAGCACATCCTCCTTTCTAAGTGAGTGAGAGCCTCTATAGCAGCGGGTGGCTGGGTGAGGTGTCTCCTGCGCCAGCCGCTCTTTGGTCTGGCTTCTTCCAGTCCTGACCGCAAGTCATGCCCACCCTGCTACAGGGCCACCTTACCACTTACACAGAAGTGATCCAGCCCCTTGGGTGACCCAGGGACTTTAGAGCAGAGCACAGCTGTGACCTGCAGGATATCTGACCCCTTGCTCTGCTTGATCTCCTCCATCCTCTTTCCTTTGCCTCTTGACTTCTTCTCTGTCCCTTTGCATTTAAAGTGGAAGGATATTAATAAGTTGGTGCCTTTACTTAGTAGTGTGTGTGTGTGTGTGTGTGTGTGTGTGTGTGTGTGTGTGTGTGTGTGTAAGGTTAAAACTTTAGCTCCCTGGGAGTCTAATTTTTATGTAGTTTTCTGAAGCTCCAGTCTTTCTAGTTCTGTCAGTCCATGTCGTACCCCTGCCAGTTCCTTTCGAGAGGAATTAATGTCCCATGAGTGCCATGCTGGCCTCTGGAGAGCCCAGGGTCAGCTGTGGTCCGGGCTATGGTACAGAGGTCCCGAGCCCCAGCATCCCCAGCTGAGAAGCTGCTCAGCCCCATTTGCAGTGTGGCTTTATGGAGAGCTGTCATCAAGACTCGGAGAAGAGTCAGCAAGAGCCTGGTGGGGACCACCGGGGCTCTCAGGGGCACCTGACCCTGTCCTAAGATGTTCCTACCTGGGGAGGGACCAACAGCTTCTGCCATACCACCTCTCGCAGATGACAGGATTCCCTTGCCTCAATTTACCCCTTTACCCTGCCCTCTACTTTTAGGGTGCCAAGGGCAACATGGGAGAGCCAGGAGAGCCTGGACAAAAGGGACGACAGGTAAGGTCCCCACACTCCCTGACCCGACTCCCAACTACTCTCCCCACCTCCAGGGTTGGGATCACACCCAAGGTTCATTGTTCCTTCTTCACAGGGAGACCCTGGCATCGAAGGCCCCATTGGATTCCCAGGACCCAAGGCAAGTTCCCAACCTAGGGCTAGGATGGGGGAAGGGAAGTGGAGGAAGGTCATTTTGGGTCAGTTCCCCACCCTGCCCTTGGGGACGTCCACAGCCCAGCCCCTGTTGCCAAAGAAGAGGAATTCCTCTACAGTTTGAAGATCACTCCAAAACTATGTATCCAGCTGGACTCCTCCTCTCCCAAGCATGCGTTCAGGACCCACATATGATCTCTAGGCATGACAGTCACTGCTGGGTCTTGGCTGTCCTTCACGTCTGTCTCTTCAGGGTCCCACTGCACTTGCAGGCATGCCCTTGGTAACACACTGTCTTTTCCTTCTGCCCTTAGGGTGTGCCTGGCTTCAAGGGAGAGAAGGTAGGTTGGCATAGAGAGCTACTGTGCCCTGACAGCCCACAGCCTGTGGGCTCCTGGAAGCAGACCTAGGTCCCCCC
>NC_022028.1:46624516-46665668 GCF_000317375.1 Microtus ochrogaster | reverse complement strand
TCCCCCCCTACTGCCTGGAGGCAGACCTAGGTTCCCCCCCCCCTGCCTGGAGACAGACCTAGGTCCCCCCCAACTGCCTGGAGGCAGACCTAGGTTCCCCCCCTACTGCCTGGAGGCAGACCTAGGTTCCCCCCGCTGCCTGGAGACAGACCTAGGTCCCCCCCAACTGCCTGGAGGCAGACCTAGGTTCCCCCCCTACTGCCTGGAGGCAGACCTAGGTTTCTGGCCTCATGTTTGGGCTGGGGGGGGGTAATCTACATTTGCACCCCAAAGACAACAGTGTCTGTGAAGCTTGGAAACTCACTAACACTTCACTTGCCTCCTGCACAGGGTGAATTTGGATCAGACGGTCGGAAGGTAAGCCTGAAGGGATGGGTGTGCCCTGTCATGTTGCTCGGAGGGAACACGGATTGGGGCTAACCAGTCCTTTCTCTGTCTTCTCCAGGGAGCCCCCGGCCTAGCTGGCAAAAATGGAACTGATGGACAGAAGGTAGAGTCCCCAGCCCCACCCTGACTGCTAGCCACTGCCTCTCCCCACATGCTTATAAGTCTATTCGCACAGATACGTACTACACACACACACACACACACACACACACACACACGTGCATGTGGTGAGGACAGTCCACATCCATGCCCCTGGCCTGGTCCTGGGAGTCTATCATAAAGACAGAATGCAGCAAAGTGGGAATCACCTCACCATTCTGTGCTCTGACTAGGGTACAGCTGGCGCCATCACTGATGCGTGTAGACCCCCAGATCTACCCTCTGATATTCTGTCTTCTTCTTTCAGGGAAAACTGGGCCGCATTGGACCTCCAGGTTGCAAGGGAGACCCAGGAAGTCGGGTGGGTAACTTCACCATCCTCCCTGTCTATCACATAAAACGTCATTCAGGGGACATGGCTACCAGGCTGGACTGGAAGCAAGTCTTTGGATTCGCTCTTCTGCCTAACCTCTCCCTGCCTGGTCTTCACCCCAGTCTGGAGCTTTTCTAGTCTTGGGGTCCCAACCCACCCGCCCCAGGAGCCTATGAGCCAACCCTTGGACATACACAATTTCCAGACCAGGTGGAGCTCGAGGTCCTAGGCTGGGAGGTTCTGAAACCTGGATGCCCATCAAGGGCAGTGTTAGGCATGGCTCCTGTGGAGCCAGGACTTCATAGCCTGAGTGAGCAGCATCTCTGGCGGCAGCTCTGTGTCAGCGTTCTTGACCCACGTGGGAAGCATAGTCCACCGTGGCAGCATTCAGAGAAGCCTTTCTCACCTCCCTCAGGGCCCCGATGGATACCCTGGAGAAGCCGGAAGCCCAGGCGAGCAAGGAGACCAAGGTGCCAAGGTAAGGACTTGGCTAATAGCTCTAGAACACACTGTCACCACCCTCAGGAATCCCTGCCTTGGGACTCCCTATGCCAGCTCACACCGGGGTGAGGGGACAGCCCAGGCTGTGAAGCCTAGCAGGGAGGTCCCATCCTCAGATTCACTATTCAAGAGCAGGGTCACCAGTCACCTGTGGCACAGCTTGCCCACCTCCCCTTCCAATCTGGCAGAGACCCTGTGTTGTCCCCCCCCCCACTGCTCTTGGTAGCCTAGACCTTTAGCCACAGAATAGGCAGCTTTCCCTAGGAGACCAGACCATGCCCCTTCTGCCTGCTTCCTCCTTTGACTCCCCTCCCTAGCAATCCTGCCATCACCAGGGCCTCTCACATAGGGCCCCTTGCCCAGAGGGGGGCAGCAGACCTAACACTGGGCTCATGGGCTGGTCTTTTGGGTACCATGGCAAGTTCTTCCCCCATTATGCCTGGCATTCTGCGTGCTCCAAGAATATGAGGGAATTTAGATGATCCTGCCCCACTGACTGCCCAGTACCTGTCTATGTGAAAAGCTGATGTCACCCTCAACCCTTCCAGGGGGACGCTGGCCGCCCAGGACGCAGGGGACCACCAGGAGATCCTGGAGATAAGGGAAGCAAGGTGAGTTGCTGGCCTGCTCACTACCCTTGCCCAGGATGTGATCCACACGGTTCTATGCCCTCACACGTGTGGGGAGGGACGGTACAGAATGACTAAGGGAGACATCATGTCCCGGCCCGGGTGCATTCCTCAGCCATGCTCCCAGCCCTGCTGAATTGTCCCTGCCCCACACAGGGATACCAAGGCAACAACGGAGCTCCTGGAAGTCCCGGAGTGAAAGGAGGCAAGGGAGCACCTGGCCCCCGTGGACCAAAAGGAGAACCTGTGAGTTTACCCTAAGTCTCTCAGCCTGAACCAGGCCCCTGCTCTGGGCTCTTCTGGGGCACCACTTTGGGCAGCAAGGTTGATGAAGGGCCATTGGCAAATGGCACTGAGGATGGGCAGAACCCTCTGTTGCCCTTCAACCCTTTCACTACCATCCCAACAAAGCTTCCCCAGGGCTGAACATGGCATTGGGAACCCCATCCCAGGGCTGATCCTTAGAAGAGACAGTCTGAGGAGGCCTAGTCAGGGAATGATCAGGAAATGACCATACTGGTTATCCAAGCCACATCCCAGCCACTGACCAGGACTTCCAGCCTGACCAGGAGCACCCCCACGCCGAGCCCGGACTCCCCCGACTGGGACAAAGCTGGCACAGAGGCAGCATGAAGACAGAGCCACAACCCCATGCAGATATCATCGGGAGGCAACACCAGACTCAGAGTCCCCAGCGTCCTAGGGAGAGCAGGGCTACAGGTGGCCCACGTGGCCCTCCCGGCCATCTCACTCTTCCCTTGTCCTCACGTCCACTCTCTGCAGGGACGCAGGGGAGATCCTGGAACCAAGGGCGGCCCAGGCAGTGACGGTCCAAAGGGGGAGAAGGTGAGTTGCTCTGTAAGGACCCAAGGGGTCTGCTCTGGACTCTCCCCAGAAAGCTGAGGGGCTTTGGTCCCTGCACTGTCTGAGATGGTAAGAACCAGACAGGCGAGCTCCCACTCCCAGCTGTGTGCCGGGCTTCTGGAAGGGCGCCGCCCATCCTATATGTACCCAATACAACTACTTAGGCTGCATACTGCTCCGTCTTCCAGTATCTCCACGGCAGACATACACATTCCCACAGCTCCAACTGCCACAGTGGAAGGCAGTGAAGGAGTTCTCCCCTGAGCTGGTTAGGGTCCCTTCGCCCCTGGAGTGGCCTCAGCGGGTCTGTGGGGATGAGGGGATGTCAGGAGGAAGGACACTGCCATTCTGACACCGCCCTTCGCACACCAGCGTCTTTGTCCTAGTGGACTGAATAGCTCGTTCCTCTAACCCCGTCACCCCATCCCCCTAATACTGCCTCTGGAGAGGGGAACTCCGAGTTACTCCCTGGCAAAGCCTGACCAGACCTGTCTTCTCACAGGGAGACCCTGGTCCTGAGGGGCCCCGAGGCCTGGCTGGAGAAGTTGGCAGCAAAGGAGCCAAGGTATGTAAGGTAGAGGGTGGCAGATACCAGACAGAAGGGGGACAGGAGGAGCAAAGGCCAGGGTGGGGGAGGCCACACCCAGGACAGGGAGTAACAAAGGCCAGGCTGGAGGAAACTGTGCCCATAGTCTTCCTGCCCCACTTGACCTTCTCGCAGATCCAGCCAAGGCAAGACCGCTGGTGGGCAGTGGGCTCAGGGCAGGTTGACCTCACCCTGAACCACGGGGTTGAGGTCAGGACTCTAGATGCACTATTAGACCTCAGCAACTCACCATCTTCCCCTCATTGCATTTCTTCTCAGGGAGACAGAGGTTTACCTGGACCCAGAGGCCCCCAGGGTGCTATTGGGGAGCCCGGAAAACAGGTTGGTAGCAGGACACTAGAAGCCCTGAGGCCATGACAGCACCCTGCCCCCCAGCTCCCACCCACTCCTAACCTGTTCTCAATCCCTAACTTCTCCACCCACTTCAACCCTCCACCTGTCCCCTATCTTGTTCCACAACTCCCTACTCCCTACCCTTCCCCCAACCCTTTATCAAGTCCCCACTCTGCCCCCAGGCCCCTAGCCCACTCCCAACTCTGCCCCCAGGCCCCTAGCCCACTCCCAACTCTACCCCCAGGCCCCTAGCCCACTCCCAACTCTGCCCCCAGGTCCCTAGCCCACTCCCCACTCTGTCCCAGACCTCCTACCCACTTCCCACCCTACTCCACAGTCCTACAAACCCACAGTTACCCACTCCCCACTCATCTGAACCCCTAACCCCAGGCAAGGTGGTGGCCCTGGTGCCAAGACCATCTTCTCTGAGCTGGTCAAAGCAGGTTAGGTCATCACCATTTCAGGTGACAAGGCCACCTCTGACTGCTCTCCTGCCCTCAGGGATCTCGAGGAGACCCTGGTGATGCTGGGCCCCGTGGAGATTCAGGACAGCCAGGTCCCAAGGTACGTCCCTTCCTCCAGTAGATATGGGATGGGGCCCAAAGCAGTTGCCTGTGGAGGAACCCCAACAGAAAGGTTTCAGGAGAAGCTTGGAGGCCTGGAGGAAGAGAGAGGCCGCCAGTGAGCCTCCTGTTCCCAGCTCCTAGTGAGACTGGAGAGAGCATCAGGAGACCATGCAACCTGTCTTCTGCCCTCCTCAGCAATGACCTGCCTGAGAAGATGGCAGGGTCCTGAGGGATGGACAGCCATTTGGGTACTGCATGATCCTAGTGGCCTCTCTAGCGTGTGCCACAGCCCCTGGCTTATCTGGCATATCAATCACACACACTCCCGTCCAGAGGTGGACAAGCAAGGCGAGGCTCACACTTTGTATTTTCACCCTACTCAAGATACCCCCAGTCTTCATCTGCACTATTTGCAAACCACCTCCTCCTCAGTCATTTCAACTAACTCAACCTTCTCCTTCAGGGAGATCCTGGAAGGCCTGGATTCAGCTACCCAGGACCCCGAGGAACACCCGTGAGTCATGGCGTAGAAGAAGAACCCCCAGGAAAACCCTGTGGACTGGGCCCCAAGGCTTCTGTGGTTCCCTTGATGTGGGGACTAGGAATAGGGAGGGGGTGGGGTCCACCTGTCACGGTGCAAAGGCAGATCCAGCCAGCACCCAGAGACACTAGGGGTTAGATATAACTCAGGATTGGCTCAGCATGTGTGGGTTCTGTGGCCTTTACCTGAGGTGTGTGTGAGCTTCTATACAAATTCTGATATCCAAGAAATCATAAGGGGTGACCCCAGCTCCAGGGGATGGTGGGCTTCTCTGCCTGTACTTAGACTTAGGGTCTGTGACTGAGCCACCTGTCGGACCTTTGCTTGCTTCACAGGGTGAAAAAGGAGAGCCCGGCCCACCAGGCCCTGAGGTACTTGGGGGTCTTGTCCCTGTTAGCCTTTTCCTGGTGGGGTCATGGAAGTCCTGCATGCCATGTCCACTTGGGAACCGTCTTTCGGACATGTCCTTGACCCAAGACAGGTCACATGAGCTCTGGCTGGGCTTTAACTGGTGGTGGTTCCTGTGTTGTGTCCTTTTCCAAACAAAACCCAGGGCTTCCCTGAAAATGCCCAGAACTCTGAGTGTGGTTTGTGCTACCTCTGAGCTCCTGGAAGTCTGTGGAAGGTCCTGTCATGTGGGGTGGGTGGGTGTATGCCACCCACTGCCCACAACTAACATGTGTCCTGTGTCACAGGGAGGCCGAGGAGACTTTGGCCTGAAAGGAGCACCCGGAAGGAAGGGAGACAAAGGCGAGCCAGTGAGTGTTACCATCCTATGCCCAGGGCAACGGGCTAGCGCATGAGGAGGGCCAGAGATTCCTGGGAAAACACCCAGCCTGTCTGGCACCAAGCCCTTGATGGGAACGGTCAGACTCAGAGGCCTCCTCTACTCTTCACCCCATCCTCAGCCAGCACCTCCTCCTGGTTCTTTGGCACAAGCCTGGCCCATATCGTCTTCATTTCCATGTCCCTAGCACCCTTGGGTATCTAGATGGATGTATGGATGCAGGAGGAACAGTGAGGGCAAGATAGCACAAATAAGGACGGGTGGCAGATGATGGTGGATGGATGGATGGATGGATGGATGGATGGATGGATGGATGGATGGATGGGTGGGTGGATGGATGGGTGGATGGGTGGATGGATGGATGGGGTTGGCAGTTCAGTGGAGGGATGGTAGGCTGGTGGACAGGTAATGGATAAATGGGTAGGTAGATTAGGCACACAGAGTGACTAGATGACCCTGGGATGTAGCAGCGTGAGTTATCCCGTTACTATCTTTGAGGTCCTCAGTGGCCTTCTACTCTCTCTTGCCTACCCGGCTCTGATAACAGCAGCTCAGGACGTTCCTGGGGTGATATCAGATTCAGGATAAAATGGGTGATGCAGTCCTTCATGCCACTATACTCCCAGCAAAAGCCATTGACAGGGGAATCAATACTTCTATGGGGCAAAGAGACCTGCCAGGGCAATACTGAGCCTACTTCCCTATTCCCCACAGGCTGATCCTGGTCCCCCTGGTGAACCTGGACCTCGAGGACCAAGAGGAATCCCAGGACCTGAGGTAAGCCACCTCTATCCCTTAGGTCCATAGCTCCTGGGTCAGCCAGGCTGATGTACACAGAGCATCCTGGTTCTGCCCTTAGTGGGCCCATGAGTCGGTACGCACTGAGTGGTGGCACCAGGAGCGACTTGAACCCATCAGTCTCACCTCTCACTGCTGTCCTTTGTCTTCCAGGGAGAACCTGGCCCTCCTGGAGACCCTGGTCTCACGGTAGGTATCACGTAGTGTGGAGTCAGGACTCTTGTTTGTAAGTGTCCTTCTCTCTTCTGAAAAGCAAAATCCAAGAGCGTCAAGTATAGGGGTTTGGCAGGGAAAAGCCAGAGGGGGAGCTCAGAGGGCAAAGTTAGCAGGCATCCAGGCAGAGGTCAAAGCCAACAGATTTGAGGTTGACCAGGGACAAGGTCAGAAGATTAACCAAGGCTGGCAGGAGGTTGAGAGGGCAAAGGCAGCAGTGATCAGGTTGGCAAGGACAAGACCATTGGGTAGGAGTTAGTGGGTGGAGTTGGCATGGGTAAGGTCATAGGGCAAAGCTGGAGATGTAGGTACCTCTACTCCACATATTGGCATAGACACCAGCAGACATGGGGTCAGGGACTCCTATGGAAGCTCTCATGTGATGGCAGGTGCTTCCTGCCTAAATGCACCCACTGGGGCTGTGTTGCAGGAATGTGACGTCATGACCTATGTGAGGGAAACCTGCGGGTGCTGCGGTGAGTTGGCCTAGTGCAAGAGTGCAGGAGGGATGGAGTGTATGGGGCGGGATCCTTTAGGTTATCGCTGGCCCTGTACCCTAAGGGTCTTCCCACTCTCTACCCACTCACCCTGTCATCCCCCCCACACACACATACTTCCAGACTGTGAGAAGCGTTGTGGTGCCCTGGATGTGGTCTTCGTCATTGACAGCTCTGAGAGTATTGGCTACACCAACTTCACCTTGGAAAAGAACTTCGTCATCAATGTGGTCAACAGGCTGGGCGCCATTGCCAAGGACCCCAAGTCTGAGACAGGTCAGTGAAGGCCTTGAAGGACCCTGAGACAGAAACCAGATCCCTGCCTCTAGCCAGGATCATGGCTTTGCCTGTGATTTCATTCAGGGTGGCTAAGCCCAGGTCACCAAGGTGGGAAAACAGGCTGGTAGACACTGTTCCCGTTTTTTTTTTTTTGTTTTGTTTTTGTTTGTTTGTTTGTTTGTTTTTGGTTTTTTTGGGTTTTTTTTTTTTTTGGTTTTTCGAGACAGGGTTTCTCTGTGGTTTTGGAGCCTGTCCTGGAACTAGCTCTTGTAGACCAGGCTGGTCTCGAACTCACAGAGATCCGCCTGCCTCTGCCTCCCGAGTGCTGGGATTAAAGGCCATTGTTCCCGTTTTTGTACCCTTGTAGGCACACGCGTGGGTGTGGTGCAGTACAGCCACGAGGGCACTTTTGAGGCCATCCGACTGGATGACGAACGAGTCAACTCCCTATCCAGTTTCAAGGAGGCTGTCAAAAACCTCGAGTGGATTGCCGGTGGCACCTGGACGCCCTCTGCCCTCAAGTTCGCCTACAATCAGCTCATCAAGGAGAGCCGGCGCCAGAAGACCCGGGTGTTCGCAGTGGTCATCACAGATGGGCGCCACGACCCCCGTGATGATGACCTCAATCTCCGGGCCCTGTGTGACCGAGATGTCACCGTGACAGCCATCGGCATTGGTGACATGTTCCATGAGACGCACGAGAGTGAAAACCTCTACTCCATCGCCTGTGACAAGCCGCAGCAGGTGCGCAACATGACACTGTTCTCTGACCTGGTGGCTGAGAAGTTCATCGATGACATGGAAGATGTCCTTTGCCCAGGTGAGTGGTGACACCCGGTACCTTTTCCCCCTAGTAGGCTAGTAGGTGACCACCGAGGGCCCAGCAGGAACTAATAGAGACCTGTTCTCTTTTCTCTCTTCTAGACCCCCAGATCGTGTGTCCAGAACTTCCCTGCCAAACAGGTAACACGGGTGCCTGAGACCCTAACCCCAGACAAGCAGAGCAGGCCCAGCATCCTTCCTGTTCTAATAGCCAGGGATGCAGCAAGGAACTGTGCAGCCTCAAGGGTGTACCATTGTGGAGGTGCTTCCTTGGGGAGAAACCCTTGAAGTTCACCCTGGCATGGTAGAGTCAGGAGCTCAGGGTGAGGACTGGCTGCTGGGAGCATATAGTGTCATTCTGAACTCCTGTATGGTACCATCTGGGCAGAGACTGCTGGCCTGGCTGTGCTTGACGCTTAGCCATTGGCCAAAAAGACATTTCAAGACAAAGGGAGTCTCATCCAAGAGTCTGAAGTCTCCCTACCACTGGGGACTCTTCTTTTGGTCCATGGGGGCCAGGCCCTGGACAGACTTAGCTGGAACCATCTATTTGCCAGTGCCTGGCAAGCTCTTGCCAAAAGATACAGCCCTAAAACTGATGGGCAGAATGGCTGGTGTAAGATGGGGAGGGGGGGGCAAGCATGCTGCTGCCCACCAGTAGTGGCTTTGCTTCTAACCCTGCAGCTGCCTTTGTGGCCTTCGTGGTAGGAGGCTGGAACCCCAGCTGCTACTCCCAAGGGAGCATGGGGGGGGGCGTCCCTGATGTGCTGAGAGTCCCTGCCAATGTCTCCCCAGACACTGCTGCAGAATAACTGGGCAAGAGCCTCAGGGAGATGCCCCGGGGCCTCGGGAGCCTTGCAGTCTGCTCTGCAAGCCCTGCCCCTCCCAGGAGCACTGAGTAGGGGGTGGGGTGGTTTTGATGGCCTAAGGCCCACACTGTGCAGCTGCGTCTCCTTGCGAAGTCTTGACTTTCTTGGCCCCTCCCAAAGACAAGGTGGCCACTGAGCATTTGCACAGGCCCTGAAACCACTCAACAGAAGGGACCATGTGGACTGGGAATCAGGGTCTCACATTATTCAGCAGAAATCATTACCAAGAAAACACTCACAGGGCATGCCTTGGCCTCAGCCACCCCGGGTAGGATTGTGTGAGGCTCAGAGCACGGGCCTCAAGTTGCCCGTTCTGGTATCTGTCAAAGGCTAGGGCTCTGTCTGCAGGGAGACCCCCAACCCCAGCTCCTGGCACCTTGATTAGCTCCCAAGTGAACTGTACCTTTGGTGTTGGACTGTAGCGCAGTATTGTACAGGATGTAAACCTTTAGTGAGATTTGTGGAAGGGAGGCTGATGTCATAGATGGCTCCGTCCCCGCAAGGCAGAAGCCGGACCTTGGCCCCTGAGTCTTGCTCCTGATCTCAGTGGGAAACGTCCAGAGTGTGACAGTGGCTGTGGGTTTCTGTGGCTGTCTTTAGGGAGTAGAAAGTTCCCCCTTTTGAGCTTCGTCGTCAGGACAGGAGGTGTTGAACCTTGTCACGTGCTTGTTCGTTGGTGACTCCTCATGAGGTTTCTTTAGCTTTGAAAGCGATGGTCGGTCATGTTGATTTTCTATTGTTGGGTGAGCCTTGTTCCTTGAGGCATAGCCCTGGCTCTTGGTCTACCTCGGTTTTGCCTGCTGAATGTGGTCAGTTCATGCCTTATGGAGGAGAGTTTGCTTCTGTGTTCAAAGAGCTGTCTCTCTGCATCTTCCTTTCTGGTGATATCTGTGTCTGGCTTGTATAGAATGACCGTGGGTGACAGGGTGCAGTGGCCCAGGATGGGGGCCAGGATCAGACAGTTTCTACCTGTGGGCACACCAGTTCTGGAGGGTGGCAAGATCAGGAGGAAATGGGGATGGCAGCCTACGCTAAGAGCTTAGGACCCCACATTTCCCAGCTCCCTAACCCCCTCCTACTGACCGTCTAAAGCACATCTACATTCACTGCTATGTGAAATTTCAAGGTGAATTATGGTGTCTGGGGACACAGTGACTGTAGACGGTGTCTTTACGAGTGAGGTCGTGGGTGAGCGTCCTTGTGAGCGTCTCTGATGTGAATACAGTGTTAACAACACACTTCCAACTCTGACATAGCCCTGACCCTCTGAACCAAGTAGTCAGCCCTGCCTCAGGCCAGGCATGGGGTCAGTCCTTAGGGACTGCTGAGAGTGTCTGACAAGCTCAAAACTGCAGGGAGAAAATTGGTAATGACCATGGCATCAAAGACTGCAGTGAGACCTGAGCACTGGTTGTGGAGAAAAGAAACAAGAAACTTTAGAGAAGGAAGTGTCCTCAGGGAGGCCCCGGGCTCCTGGGGCCTAGTCCTGTGTTGGACACATTTGGGTTTCCTCGTGGCTCCTTAGTTACCAGAGAAAAGGGAGTGAGTTTGGCCATGACATCCGTTGAGTCATTCCCTTCCCATCCAGCAGGCGCTGGAAGCCAGAGAGAGGGAGGAGTAAGGGGGGGAGGGCAAAAGAGGCAGGGAGAGGAAGATGCAACAAAGGAGAGAGGAAGGAACAAAGAAAGAAAAAAGAGAAATAGAGGCACAAAGGGAGGGGATAGGACAAAGGGACAGAAGCAGAAAGGGATGGAGAGAAAGAGGCAGATGGAGACACAAAAAGAGAAGAGAAAATAAGAGACGGGGGAAGAAGGGGGAAGAGAGTGGGGGTGGCGAGGAGGAGAGGAGGGAGGAAGAGAGGCTCTTGCTCTCCCATGATGTCTGCACCACTATCCTGGACCCTCAAGGACAGGTCCTGGGATAGCAGATCATGTCTGGGACAAAGTGTCAGCAGTGTGGTTCTGTCTGTGGGCGCTTTCGGGAGCTGACTCGTCTAGGGGTGCCGAGACAGAGCACTGAACTGGAGGAGCTTACAAGATTTGTGCACATCTCTCAGTTGGGTTTGGGCGCTAATGCTCCATGCTGAGTTTCCCTCGAGCTCTATGGACACACCAAACTGCTACAAGGCTAAGTCTCCTGGGCTGTGTTGCTTGCTCTCAGCTTCTTTACCCCAGCAGGCCTCCCGCCTAGGTCAGATACCACACCTGCTCAATCTCTCCCTGGCTCAGTCTCTTTGGTCCTAACTACTGTCTGTGGTCAGAGGCCTAAGGAGGGCTGGAGGCCAGCCATATCCACTGGAGCCCCTAAAGTCTTCTCTGGACACTCCCTTTCAGATGAACCATGGCCTGGCAGCAAGCCCCCGGTCACCTTCCTCCGCACGGAAGAGGGTCCGGACCCTACCTTCCCCAAGACCATCCCCCTGATCCAGCAATTGCTAAACGCCACGGAGTTCACTCAGAACCCATCTGCCTACTCCCAACTGGTGGCTGTGATGGTCTACACCGCCGAGAGGGCCAAGTTCTCCACAGGGGTCGAGCGGCAGGACTGGATGCAACTGTTTATTGACACCTTTAAGCTGGTGCACAGGGATATCACAGGAGACCCAGAGAGTGCCCTGGCACTCTGCTAAAGCCCTGAGGTTCACCATGAGCAGACAGCCCGAGCTAACCCCTCAATTCTTACAGCTTCCCAGGGCTGCCACCATAAGCTTAGGCCTTAGGCAACGGGGACCTGCCCTCCTAGTCCTGAGGCCAAAGTCTAAGTCTTTACCGTTATTCTCTCTGGAGGGTCCCTCCTACTCCCTCCAACCGCTGGCAGAGCTGCCATCCTTAGCTTGTGGGCACACTACTCCACTGTCACTTCCATCTTCCCATAGCCTCTCTTTGTGTCTGTGTCCCCTCCTCTTTTGTTCCCCTCATTCCTCTTTTTTTTTTTTAACAAGGACATCAGTGATGGAACCCCAGAAGTTCACATCTGGCAAAGAACTGTAAAGGGCATTAATATTGAGGTTCTTGAGATGCAAACTTCTGGGAATCTTTCAGCTGAGCACACCGCCTCAGTCAACCTGAGCTATCCTGTGTTTGAAAGCACAGATTGGGATGGGGTACCATCTGAGTGCTTGGGAAGGTCCCCTCCTTTCCTGCTTTTGATTTGGTGTTCATGTTTGGTGTCAGGTATGTGTTTATGGCCTGCAAAACCATAGGGATGTAACAAGGGCCTTAAAATACCTCCGCCTCTGTCGTGCCGAATAAATCAAAGTACCAGAGGTACTAGAGCAGGTCTGCCAGTGTGCCCCCAACGCCTGCATGCCCAGCCAGGTCTCTGGATGTATGAAGGCATCATGAGAGTATCCAAAAGGCAGGGCTTTTGATACCTTCAGTCGTGTGACCAAGAACCATAAAGGCATCCTCTCCCCAGTGTGAGGACTGGGCTCAAGGGACCTTGTCAGGCTGGACTAATGTCCTGTTCCTGTCTGTGCCCCTCTAGCCCAGGGTGAGACCTATCCTCCTGGGAGGGTGGCATCCCTCTCTGTTGTGAGGTCACAGAAAGGGCCCCCACAGACATGGAACACAGAAATCCCTGAGTCCCCAAACTCCCAATCACAAATGGGTCTTCACCAGCCTTTTCTGATTTCCCCAAGGCCCTATAGATGTTGATGTTAAGAAAAAAAGTCCCCAAGCCAACCACCCCTACAGTATGTCTGCCTCTGAGTTTGCGGTAGTAGCTGTGAGGGTGCCTGTCAGTTATGAGGAGCTAAGAAGTCCAGTCATCTCCCAGCAACAACTTTCTAGACACTCTGAGCAGATCTGAGCAGATTCCAGAGATGGTAACGGGACAATAAATAAGTTATGTAACTAGCAAGCTCTGTAAAAAGATGGACCCTATCTGCAGGCACTCCCTGGCTCAGGGCTCAGTCTCAGGGGGAGTGAGCCGTGTTAAACATGTTATAAAAAGATGAAACCAGTAACTTAATGCATTGCTGTGGTCAAATGGCAAGCTGGGCTAGTATACACAGGGATGGACCCTCACCTACCACTGGGGTTGGGTGGGGTGGGGGGTAAGCACTCTGGCAGCTGGGGCCTGCCTCAATATCTGTGGTCATACATGATTGGAGTCAGGCTATTCTCAATGAGATTCCCTGGAGTCCCAAATGGCTGGGTCATGGCAGCATGTACAGGTGAGCCGAGCTCATCTTCCTCTAGGGAGAGCCTAGATGGATGCCCGGTGAATAGGGAGCCAGGCCCTAGCCCGTGGTCTCTGACACACGCGTGGCCATGTAAGTGTGGCCTCAGCTTCCATAGTACTGCGTGTCAGGGCTGGTGACCATCCCCTAGAGGAAAGCATCTCTTGGTGTCAGTGAGGCCACAAAGGGCCTACCTGTACTCCTTCAGCCATACCCTAGCAGCATACCAAAGCTACAGTGAGTACCAGGACACACGGGCTCTTTCTCTTTCTGGGCAATGTGTGACTCAGACAGACAGCTCAGAACTAAGTGGCCCCTGGGAGAGGGAGTCAGGTTCAGAGGCCCTATCATGCCTCCTGACAAAGATGGCCTTTATGTGAGTAACTTTATCTTTGGTTGAGGGTGGTCTTTGGGCTGTTGAGGGTCCTAGAAGTAGCTGGTTTAGGATGAGACATGCTTGGTGACAAAATATGGATCTTCTGGCCTCTAGCCAGACCTCTAGTCCTCTAGTTTGGGACCACCTAAGAGACAGTCTCAGGGAAAGGCAAGCAGACTCCCAAAGGAGCCTGAGCCAATTACATCACCTGAGACGGCTCTGCTGAGGTCCACTGTGGCTGTGGGTGAAGCCCCAAAGTCCCATGATCTGGGATCCAGTGGGCAGAGTGTAGGCAGAGATGGGATGAGTCTGGAGCTGGCCACCCCTTGCCCGCCTGGGCCCACCTTAGACGTCTTCCCTGCAGAGCTATATGTGGCCCAGTGCACACAGCGGCCTGTGGACATTGTCTTCCTGCTGGATGGCTCGGAGCGGTTGGGCGAGCAGAATTTCCACAAGGCCCGGCGCTTCGTGGAGGAGGTATCGCGGCGCCTGACTCTGGCACGGAGGGACGATGACCCACTCAACGCCCGCATGGCCCTGTTGCAGTACGGCAGCCAGAATCAGCAGCAGGTGGCCTTCCCACTGACCTACAACCTGACCACCATCCATGAGGCACTGGAGAGAACTGACTACCTCAATTCCTTTTCTCACGTGGGTGCCGGCATCGTGCATGCCATCAACAATGTGGTGCGGGGTGCACGGGGCGGGGCGCGGCGTCACGCAGAGCTCTCCTTTGTCTTCCTCACGGATGGTGTCACGGGAAATGACAGCCTGGAGGAGTCGGTGCACTCCATGCGCAAGCAGAATGTGGTGCCCACCGTGATCGCTGTGGGCAGCGACGTGGACATGGATGTGCTTACCAAGATCAGCCTGGGTGACAGGGCGGCCATCTTCCGGGAGAAAGACTTTGACAGTCTGGCCCAGCCCAGCTTCTTTGACAGGTTCATCCGCTGGATCTGTTAGCGCCTGCCCACCGTGCCCACCCATCCCTCCTCCATCTCCTCTTTGTGGTGCTAACAGGACCCCAGCTCGGCCAGTCCATGCTGGACTGTACACTGGGTCTTCCTGGAGAGTGAAAGCCCTTCTCCCAAGGTCAGGACAGGAGGACGCTGGACCCAAGTCCCCTTGCCCTCTTCAGCTCCTTCGGTGTTCCCTCCCACTTCTCCATCCTACTATACCTTGCTCTCGAACATTGGAGGACCCCAGAGTTCCGCCCCCCGCTGCCTTTGCCCCTCCACTCCCCCCCTCCTTTTCATGCATCCCACATTCCCTTCCGAGGATGTCTGCTGGCCTGCACCAGTCTTGCCCAGGGCCCTGCCCTTCTCTGCCCATTATTTCCTATATCAGATCAGACCTGAGAGCCCTTGTCACACACCCATTGGCCCAATAAAGGTTTTAAACCTCCCTGCTGCTGCCAGATCCCCAGTGTCTGTGCCCAACCGGGCCTTACCCCAGGCATGTACCACACTGGGCCTTCTCCTAACGCTAAGGGGACACTTAGGCTATCTACATGCCCAACAGAATCCACCATTCCCTGGCTCCCAGCTCCGGTTGCCCTACCCTCATGGGGCAAGGACTCCCCAAAGGTGCTGACTGTCTACAATGTCCCTAGTGAGGATTCAGCAAAGCCTCAACATGGACTCCACCCTGGCCAGTGAGCACTCAGCTAGATTTGCCACCCTGTGATTGTAAGCTGTCTCTTAGTCCCCACTCAGGGCAAGATGCTAAGCGACTACCCCGTAGCTTGAATGAGATACTCACGGAAGGACATATAATTAGTGAATTGTGGATGGACAAGATAAATGACCACCAAAAGTCAGCCTTACTTCAGGTGGCTGATTTCCCCTTGCTCATACCCTGAGGCCTTCCACACTTACAGCCATGGAGGCTCCACAGAGAACTGTGGGTTCTCCAGGACAGGTGGGTCCTGGGCTGTGTCCCACCTACATGACTGAGCATGGCACCTGAGTGGCCTAGAGTTTACTGTCTTGGGTCATGGTACTCTTCAGAGAGAGAGGGGCTGACCTGGTGTTTGTGAGGCCCTGGGTTCAAACCCAGCACAGGAAGGAAAGACAAAAGAACTAGAAAAGGGAAGCTCATGGGGTCACGGACATGGAAGCCAGCAGTCCAGGTGTGACGTTGGCAGGGCTGGGGGCCCTGCCTGCACCATGGAGGATCTGTCCTAGCTCTGAGGCCTGAGAGGTGGCACTCCGCTTGTCTTCAGAAGCCATCAGCACCACAGCAGGCCTCGTGAGATGTTCTCCCTGTGTCCATCTGCCCAGAGTCCCCGTTTTTCCATTGCTTTTCAGAACTGGATACATTTTCCCTGCGCCTCCTGGTTTACAACAGGAGCTGATAGGAAAGACAGTTCTACTTCACAGTATATGTCGGGAACTACTTCCAGCTCCGGGGACTTAGAAGGATTTTTTCCCGAAAGGTAGACCAAGTAAAACTGGTGTTGACTCCTTGAGTTTTCCACTGGCTCTTCCCTCCTAATAGCAACAAGTTCTAATTAGTTATGCAGCTCTCAAGGCCGATTTTACCTCTGCTTTTGGTACTGTAGATCTAAAGCCCTGCTATTTCAATCAACAGCCACGAATTCCACTTCAAAAGTGGGCTGCATTGGTGGAATCTTGGCATCTCCCTCTCTCCAACCTCTCCCATTCTGGCTCACTCTGCAGCCTTTTTCCTGCTCACAGCCATACTGACATCTAGTGTCCTCTGATAAGTTTGCCTGCTCCTGCCTAAGGAAAAGGACTTGGCGTCTTTGAACTTATTTGTTTATCGATATGAAAAGCAGCCATATCCTGCTGCATTCCTGGATGTGCAGTGAACATCTCTCTCTGGGAGGGCAGTCAGGGTTATCTCCCTTTTTTGCATTTTTGTGCGTTTGGTGGACCCTTCCCATTTCTTTCGGTTTATCTTCACTAAGTACCTTATTTTTCATTTGCTGAACACTTAGGCTTTGTATATACTTAAACCGCTTGCTTTAAGAAATGTTTATAATCACATGACTCTCACTAGTGTGCTTGGCTACATCTTAGTGTTTCCTAATAACTTAGGCTTTGTAAGAAATGGATCTCAGTTGTGGTACTGCCAAAACTTGGCAATGTCCTCCTCAGGCAGCTGCTTCACAGTCTTCAGCTGCTGAGGAACTGCCACTGTCTCCCAGCTGTCTGCTTTACTCCAGATTGCCCTTTAAAAAAAAAAAAAAAAAGGCTGCTAATCTTAGCAGACCAGGGCCCTCCATATTCCAGAAAAACTTCTTCTCTTTGCAATGGGTGACATTTACAAAGACCTTTTCTCCATGTTGGGCCATACTCTGAAGTACAGGCCTTTGGAAGTCAACACATGCATTTAGACATAAGCATCCCTGCTGTAACTCACACTCTCTAACGTCATGTCATTGACACTCCACCGGTGCCATCTGGCCACATGGCCTGCAGCAGAAACGCCCTAACCCTAACTCTGTCTCCCTACAAAGAATCACACAAAGTCCTAGCAATAAGCCCTACAAATAAGTCCCCACAATCAGAGTGTTCACCCAAGACCCTTATACATTTCATTAGCAATCCCACAAGCTGGGAATGTGGGATGACATGGAGGACCCCTCCACCCTCCAGAGTATAGACCACAGGACTATAACCAGGGCCTCTCAGAGGAAAGGAACACCCTTCACTGTGACACCAATTCCTACAGCTTCGGACCCAGGATGGTATGAAAGCCAATCTCACAGAAGGGACTTTCACACACTAATGATATTGGAAAGGGTTCTGTTTTAGTTAGGGTTTCCGTTGCTTTGGAGAGACACCATGACCACAACAACTCTTATAAAGAAAAACATTTAACTGGGGTGGCAACTCACAGTTTCAGAAGTTTACTCCATTTATCATGGTAGGACATGGCGGCATGCAAGCAGACATGGTGCTGGAGCTGAGAGTCCTCCATCTTAATCAGCAGGCAACAGGAAGTGAACTAAGACACTGGGATGACTTGAGCATATATGAGACCCCAAAGCCCACCTCCACAGTGACACACTTTCTCCAATAAGGCCATACCCACTCCAACAAAGCCACACCTCCTACAGTACCAGTCCCTTTGGGAGCCATTTTCTTTCAAACCACCACAGGTTCCATTCACTAGTGTCCCTTCAACAGTCACCCCAAACCAATAAATGCTACAAAGCCCCCTCACCAACACCCCTACCCAATGTGCCCATACCACAGTCCCTTCGCAAATAACCCTTTACCAACATAGCGTCACACTCTTCTTATTTTTTATTATTATTTGGGGGGGGGGGTGGTTCAAGACAGAATCCTATTTCATACTATACAAGGCTATACCATACTAGGCTTCTCTCCACCATGGTGGGAACAGCCCATTTCCCACCCTGCTTTGGGTCCGTCACAGCCATTGTTCTAGTTAGTTTTCTTCCTATGCTGAATAACCAACAAAAAGCAATTTGGGAAGGGAAGAGTATGTTTGACTTATATTTTGATGTCACAATCCATCATTGAGGGAGGTTGTAGCAGGAGCTCAAGCAGAAACCATAGAGGGCTCACTCCCCCTGGCTCATACCCAGCCAGCATTCTTATACAACCCAGGACCACCTGCATAGAGGTGGCACTGCCCACAGTGGTCATGGCCTTCTCACACATCAACCAACAATCAAGCAATTCCCCACAGACACGGCCACAGGGCAGTCAGATCTCGGCGTTCCTCAGTTAAGATTCCCTGACTCGGGTAACTCTTGGTTGTCGACAAACTAAGCAGGATGCCTCTTCATGAAAATGATAACACACCCAACTCCTCCGCCTATGCACCCCCAGAACACACGTGCTGGAAGGCAGAGTGTCAACCCAACCCTCTCTGCTGTCCTGCAGCCTCTCTGGGTTACAGTGCTGGGGATATGGCTAGGGTTAGGGCCCTAAGTCTAGGAGACCTAGCAGAATCTCTTCTTTGCCTGAGAAAGGGCTAAAGGAAGCTGTACCCTGGAGAAGTAAGTCTTCTGGGCCACTGTTGTGTGTCTCCTCGGTATGAAGTGCAAAGCCTGGGCCTTGGAACTGGATGGGATCAAGTTCTCTGTCCTCAATGTACTTGGATATCAGGGAAAGAATAGAGAATCATCACCTGATTGCCCCTCCCCAAGACAGCCCCAACCCTGGGTAGGACACGCATTTGAGACTAGCAGCTCAGACAGCCATGAAAGATCCCATGGGATAGAGCAATATACCAATATACCTCCAAATGCTCTTTGGGGGCAGCAAGGGGCAAAACCCCAGAGTCATCCTTGTTCTGTCTTGGACAGGAGCACAGGCATTTGTTATACACCAGTTGGCCAGGACCCCTCACTGGAACTGGGCTAACCACCCCCCCACACACAAGCACCTTGTTAGGTTCAGCCTAATTTGTAGAACTTCCCGTACTGAAGGATTCCACCCCTTTGCCAGCAACACATGTGAACCGTCTGTTCATGTTGTTTCCCCTGGTTGATGACTCTTCCCAGAAACAAGTAACTTAAATTTTCAGATAGCAAATCTGTCCTAAAAGGCATTTAGATTTTCTGCCTCACTTAAGAAGAATGTACCAAGCTGTTTTCTTTTTAAGTGCTGTGTTGATAACTACAACCATACTTGGGAGACTTTCTCATCGAGTGGCTCATCTGAAAGTCATTGGGGTGAGGGTTTTTTTTATTAGTAATGGAGAATAGAGACAAGAAGCGAACCACGGAACATCTGAGGATGGAGGATGGGGGGGGAGCCCCTGTGATGGTGACATGGAAGCTAGGAGCAGACTGTCCAGTGAAGGGAGAGAATGTCCTCACAGCCCTCAGGAGCCAGACTTTCCCCAGTGTGAGGGCTTGGAGCACTACAGTCTCTGCCCCTTGCTACATGGCTGTGCTGGCTGCTCTTATGTCAACCTGACACAAACTAGAGTCACCAGAGAGGAAAGAACCTCAATTGAGAAAATGCTTCCATAAGATCCGACTGTAGGACATTTTCTTAAATAGTGATTGATGGAGGAAGGTAAGCAGCTCCCTTCCATGGCTTCTGCATCAGCTCCTGCCTCCAGGTTCCTGCCCTGCTTGAGTTCCTGTCCCAACTTCCTTTGATGATGAACAGTGATGTGGAAGTATCAGTCAAACAAACCCTCTCCTCCCCAGGCTGCTTTTTGGTCATGGTGTTTTGTCATAGCCATGGTGATCCTAACTAAGACAATGGCAATGAGTTCAGTGCTCAGAGCATCCTAGAGCTGGCAGCATCCCCATAAACACTCCATCTGGGAATCTGGAGCTGGGGCTTCATTACTCACAAATGAAGGAGTCCCCTGGTCCTGCTCCTGATTCCAGTCTCAGCCTTGCCTTGCCCCCAAACCCAAGCATACCAGGCAGGTTTGTGTTCAGAATTTACTAGAAGCCACAGATAACAGAGGGTATCAGGCTAAATGCCTGCAGTAGACCACCGCCAATCAGACCCTACTCCCTACCCCAAACCACCTCCGTTGCATCTACAGCATCCTACACAGACAGTTGTGTGTAGAGCCCCAACCTGACACTGCTGACGTCATGGCTGAATCTTCCCTCCAAGGAGGCTTGGGTCACTTAGGATAGGTAAAGACCCCTGGAAGTTGGACCATTTGTGGCGCGGGGGGAGGGGGGCATCTCTTTATTCCCTCCGTGCTTCTAGGCTATCCAACACGAGTGCAGCCTGGGTCTTGGCTTCCTGCAGAAGGCTGGAGATTCGATGGCGCATCTGACAGACATAGAGAGATATGTCACCCTACCCCCTCCATGCTTGCTGTGACCTGCTGCTCCTAACAGAAAAATCCCAGGCTCCTACTGCCACTTCCCCATGGCATACCCACCTCATAGTGACTAGGGTCATCTTGAACAGCCACTCCTAGATGTATCAGTGTGGGTAGAAGTTTTGGGGACAGCCATACCCACTGACCCTCCACAGACTCCCATCCCGTTTCTTCTACTTCTGCCCAGACTGCTGAGGGGACAGCTGTATCCGTAAGACCCAGAGGGCTCACTCACAGAGGTCATATTATCTAAAGTTGGTCAGGGAGGGGCTAGACCCCAAAGATGCCCAATTGCTAGCATTCTACTTAAGAACTGAGCCCTTAAAAAAAGCTTTTTCAGCCGGGCGATGGTGGCGCACGCCTTTAATCCCAGCACTCGGGAGGCAGAGGCAGGCGGATCTCTGTGAGTTCAATTCCAGCCTGGTCTACAGAGCTAGTTCCAGGACAGGCTCCAAAGCCACAGAGAAACCCTATCTCGAAAAACCAAAAAAAATAAAAAAATAAAAAACAAAAAAAAATAAAAAATAAAAATAAAAAGCTTTTTCAAAGTTGTCACAAATATCTAGGAGACAGATGCTTAAGAACGGCTGTCAGAGCTAGGGTATGGAACAGTGTGTCTGCTAATTGACAGAGGGTTCCTTTGAAGCAATAAAAATGTCCTGGAACTTGCTAGAATGATGGCTATACAATACTGAGAACGTGCAAAAATCCTACCAAATTCTATGTTTTAATATAGGAATTTGTATGTTCTGTGATTTTTACCTCAATAATACAATAAAATTGCCATGCAGCTGTTATAAATGCTGAGATTGGGTTCATTGTTTAAAGCCATTATTTTTCCAGTGCCTGGGGTGTTGGTGCTTGGGGGTCCCCAGCCTGGAATTGTCAAGCCTTCAATTCTACTATAAGAGCAGGGTAGGTGGTATGGGCACTGGGGTACTATTTAGCAACTTTTCATCTCCTAGTCAGGTCTGGACCCATGGGAAGAGGGATGTCAATGTATGCCCGCAGACACCTGATCACCCTGTACCAATGGCTTCAGGAGAGACAGCAAGAGTCATCCCTGCCCACGGCAGACATTGCAGGTCCATGGGTGGGGCCTGGCATCAAGTCTTGCCCCTGCCCACCTTCTCTTTAAATGCATCATCAGTCATGTCCTTCAGGTTGATGAGCACATTGAAGTATGCACCAAACACGCCTGTCTCCAAGGCTTTGGCTGCCACCTGAAGAGACACCGGTGAATGGGGATGGTTCTGGACCCACAATGCCTCTTTGCCTCTTGAAAATATCAACAACCCTCCTGTTGAGACTGAGCAAGCTGACCCATCCTATGGGTTGACAGGCACGGGCTTCATGCAGGGAACTGCATTCTTCAACCACTAAGCCTGACCCTACCCAGAGATCGGCTACCATGGCCATGTTGGTCTGAGACCTAAACTGAGAAAAGGAACCCACTACTAATTTGAAGATGCAGCTCCTGGAGGCCTGAGGAGGCTATGAAGGTATACTTTAGAGGCTGTGGATCCCTCTGAACCTGCCCTCAGCAGTTATCTGCCTGCAAACTAGAGCCACTCCCAGTAGAGAGGATCAGTTCGCTGGGGCCTCCAGGCCATACTCTGAAATACACTGCATACTGTAGGGTTCCTGGGTTAGCTGTAGGGGCCATAGGTCATGCCTCTGCTTTGTCCCATCCCCCATACAGGATGAGTGATGTCCACTTCCACAGGCTGGCTCAGGTATCTCCCCGTATCTCCCCGTATGTAAGCTCTGAAGATACCCAAGTTGCTGTTAACTGTGGAACAACATTGAACAAGAATGTGGATACCACCCTGAGTTGCTCTGACATCCTGGAACCCTCATACCTGCAGGTCAGACAAGCAGGCCAGGTTCCCACATAGGGCCAGCTCCTTCAGCACTGGCCACAGCTGGGACACAGTCTCTGCCAGCTTCAGTGGCACAGCAACCGCCTGTCTCAGCCCCTCCTGCAGAGCACAGGCCCGCCTAGAACCCAGGCGGCGATACGTGAGTTAGGGGCTGAGTGCATTCTGACCCCAACCATCATGGTCCCTTCCCAAAGGCTGAGCACACCAACTCAGGAGTGACAAAATGATCATTACTCACTACCCATGGTGCACCTGTGCCAACCCCACCCCCAGACACTGAGACCCATGGCCCAGAGGGTCCAGCAGGCCCACCTGGCCAATACCGTGCTCACCTGTCCCTTTCTTCGGCTGTGTTCTTGGGCAGCTTTATTGCCTCCTATAGGGAAAAAAAAAGACCAAAACACACATGGTGAGTGGCCACGAAGAACTGGCTGTGTCCCCTGGCCATGCTGGGATAGCAGTGAGGACTGTGTCCTGGGATGTGGCAGCAAGGGCAGCATGGGCACTGCTTATCCATGACCTCTAGCATGGGCATTTCCTACGGAAGCGCATCATATGCTACAGGCCACAGGCAGGGACACCTTCTGTGGGGATGATGTTTCTGTTGGTATCTGTGGTCTCCAGCACTTGGTGCCTGGGTCTGGGTGTCATAGGTCCCCACAGCCACCTGGAGAAGACAGGTGAGTGGCGTTCTCTGGGGACCTTTAAAGGCTCCTGGATTCTTCCAGTCTTCCTCCCTACAGTACCAAGTTCTGATGGTGTGAACGACTTTACCGTACACAGTCTAAACACACAAGGGCGGCGCTGACATTGGAAGCTCTAAGGCCTTTTCCACCACGGTGCCGCATCCCTTGTCCCTGGCCATCTGTAGACCTGGCCTTTTTCCTGAATGGTCACAGGTAGCGTTTGGGTGTGTGGTGAGTGCTGCAGGTCTCAGCTTTCCATAACACCCTCCAATCTTGCAGGATGGGACAGGGCAAGAGAAAGCTGGGTAGGTCGTATGCACACTAGTGTTGGTGTATTCACCCAGATCTCAACCAGTCTCTCTGTCTCCATGTGTACCCCTGCCTCTCTGTCTCTGTGTGTATCCCTGTCTCTCTGTCTCCATGTACATCCCTGTTGTCCCTCTGTCTTGGTATATATCTCTGTCTCTCTGTCTCCATGTATATCCCTGTCTCTCTGTCTCCATGTGTATATTCCTGTCTCCGTATATATCCCTGTCTCTCTGTCCCCATGTACCCCTGCCTCTCTGTCTCTGTGTGTATCCCTGTCTCTCTGTCTCCGTGTGTGTATCCCTGTCTCTCTGTCTTTGTATATCTCTCTTTATTTCTCTCTGTGTGTATCTCTCACTTCTAATCATTTCTTTCATCTGTTCAGAGTCTGGCCCTGCATCCTTGCTATATCCGCTCATCTGCCCACAGTCTGTAATTATTTTTCAAGATGGGTTTTCCACCTCCGAACTCTCCTGGTGGCACCTGTTATGTTGTGGCTGAGGGGTTCTTTCTAGTCCTTAATCTTCATGCTTCTTCTGTCAAGGTTTCTATGACCTCAGAGCTCTAGCCTGCTAAAGAGGTCAGGACAGGGGGCTGCCCCGGCAGTTTGCCCCTCATCCGGGTATAGTGCTGACCTCCAGGATGGCCCAGATGACTTACAGGCAAGAGGCTTCCTTCCTGCAGGTCTCTAGAATCTGGAGTCCAGATCTCACATATCTCTGGCCTGGAAGCCAAGATCCTGGCTGGCCAATCTGAGACATGTCTGCTGTTATCTTCAATGTTACCAGCTAGTATCCTTCCAGGATCCCCACCCCGGGGCACCCCATTCTGGGGTCCTGCCCTCCTAAGTTCCCTTTCCTGGGGCAAAGTCCATGCTCTCCAGACCTAGACCCTCAAGGTTGCTGAAAGTAGGGGCTCCTAAAATACTGGCAGATCGTGCCACCTTCCCAGTGTCCTGCCCCTGGCTCCAAATTTGCAGGTTACTAAGGCTAGCAAGTCCAGCCTGGCCATTGAGCATGCTTACCAGACAGGCAGCAAAAGCCTGGGCATCAGCATCCACCAATGGGATTAGCTGGGCAGAGGCCGCATGGAATGGTGGGATCAGGCGCCGCATGGTGGAGTCCAGGTGATCAAACTGGCGCCGCCCGTAGGTCATCTGGCCCACCATAGAGGCCAGGGCTGCACCCTGGTAAGGGGCAAGCTGTGGGAGCTACCCGGGGGGGCCTAGCCACCCCAAGCCAGAGCCCAACAGGGAACCCCAAGTTCACGGAGATCAAGTGTGGAATCTCACCCTGCAGGGTCCCCCACCCCTGAATCCCACTCTCCAGAATCCCCCACTATCAACCCGCGCCCGCCTGGGTCCTGCCATCTATGGCTCTGCCCTCGGTGGGTTATCTCAGGTGCTCACCATGGCTGCAACAGCCGCTGCTACAGAGCCGCCGCCTGGGGCAGCAGAGCGGGCGCCCACCTCCCGAACAAAATTGAGCAGTGACTTGTCCATCAGGCTCTGCTCCGGTCCACTAGCTGGAACCAGGTACCTACCAATGGGAGCCGCTTAAAGAGGCGGAGACACACCCCATTACCCCCAGCCCCAAGCTGATAGGCTGGAGAGAAGAGCAGGAGGCGGGCCGGGAGGGGGCAGTACTGAAGCATGCAGAGAAGTTGGAGGATCAGGCACCTGGTTTAAGATTTGGTGATCAGAGATGTGAAGATGAGGAGGAAGTGGAAGAGGGGGGAAAGGGGTAAAACAAGGGAAGGAGGGGCAGGAAGCGGGCAGGGTGGAAGAGTGGGAAAACGGATACTCTAGGAAAGGATGGGAAAACAATATCGCCGGAGATGCGGCCACCCCCAGATGCGAGGCCTCACTCAATGATCCTCTCCTTCGGGTCGAAGGGTGCCAGGGAATCCAGGCCCAGCCGGTTCACCACCTGCAGAGAGGACATCACACCCACTGCTCAGCTTGGCGCCACCTTAACAAGTTTTTTCCACCCTCCCTTCCCAGGAACCTTGCCAGTTCACTTCCTAACAGGTTGGTATACAGACAGAAACACTCCATGCTCCCAGGGCAAACAGGACAAAGAAAGGGTTGCCCGCCCTTCCCTCACAACAGACCCTAGGTGGCCATGGGAAGGGCCAACTAAATCCTCTTCTTGGGATTAGATTCTAATTCAGAATCTAATAGATTCTTACAAACAGGGGCAACCTTGATTCCTCTGCACATAAATGTGAGGGAAACCGAGTTTCACCCAAATTCAGGATACAGTGAAAACAATCCCATCTAAGATTCGAATTCATCTCAGCAAAAACATTCGACCCATTATGAAGCCATGCACTGGGGACAACACATTTCACTTTCTGAAAGCAGAAAGGGACACACACACACTCGAAGGACACAAGCAGGGTGCACTCCAAAGGTGGTTCTGGGGGTGGGTAAAGGATGCCACCTAAGAGTAGGGTCACAGAATCAGCAAGCAGTGAAGGACGGGTACTCTAGGGAAGGACGGGTACTCTAGGGAAGGAAGGACGGATACTCTAGGAAAGGATGGGAAAACAATATCGCTGGAGATGCGGCCACCCCCAGAGCAGATCCTGGGCCCAACGAGACGAGCAAATGTGCTGTAGACAAGCAGAACTGCTTTCAGAGAGACTCATGTGTAGATGGGACCAGGGGAGAGATGCCTGGGACATATCTACCCAAATCCGTGGACTGTGTTTTACTGGGGTGTAAGGAACCCGACTGGGGGAGGGGGGCTGGCAGCAGACACGGCTCTTCAGAGAAGCAGCCAGCCCAGGAATTAAGAAGGCAGAGAACATAGAGTTTATGTAGTACAAGTTCCAGAGGAACCCTTCATGAGGTTCTACAGGGTCATGAAAGTGGAAAATCTTCTACCTACGAGTCAAGAGCTGGCCACAGAGCTTGCTCAGTAAAGTGCTTGCCATGCAAGCACAAAACCTTGAGTCAGGCCCCCAGGACCCCTATCAAAATCAATTAATTGGTTAATAATTAATTAATTAAAAATCCTGGCATGGTGTAAGCCCATTACTTGTAATTTCAGTACTGGGGAAGTGAAGACAGAAGGATTAGCCTGCTTGGTGAGTTCCAGTGAGAGACCCTATTTCAAAAAAATAAAAAAAAAAAGATGGATGGCCCCTTAGAAATATACACATATATACACACACACATGTCAATAAAACAAAGGAACTGAAGGAAGAAGAGGGTATTGGATTTGGGGTGGGCCCATCGGGAAGCATGAGCTTGCTCCTGGAGCAGCTGAAGGCCTACAGCCCCCATGCCTCCCTTGGCATCTCACTCCCAAAAGGAGCACAGCCCACCAGCCGTATCCGGTGCTCCTCCTCCAGAACAAACAACTTCTCCCTGTTGCAGTAGAAAGCCGCGGCATCCAGCAAGGCCTTCAGAGGCACCAGGCCCACCAGCTGCGAGCCCACCACTGGGAGGTTCAGCTCCTGTGAGACAGAGGCGGTGAGGTCAGCAGCTGGGGGTTTCCCAGTGTGAGAAGGGTGGGGGCAGCTGCTCCTCTACCCACCTGAGCCTCTCTGCAGGCCTCCTCGTAGACTGTGTGCAGAGCTGTGACCTCAAAGTCCAGGAGGTTTGTGGACACCTGAGCCAGGTTCTTCTCATCCAGGTACCAACCGATGCCCTGAACCTTTTTCAGACGTCCTGGCTATGAAGAGATGCATTCCCCAGCCTGGGCTAAGAATCTGGGCTCTGAATGGCCCCTGCCCAGCCTTCATCATGCCTAGCTCTGAGAGCCTCTTGTGCTTGTGTTCCCTAGCCAGATGAGTCAGGCGAGGTGGCCCCCCCGATAGCTGGGTCGGCACTGTGACTTTCCTTGCTCGATCATCCTTGGTCTGGCTAGAGAGACGAGGCAAAACCTCACCCACCACATGAAAACTGAGACCAGGTTTGGTGCAGGTCTTTGATCAAACCATGTCTGAGAGACCTAGGGACACCTTTGTGGGAAGCCAGGGAAAGTCCCAACTCCCCTTGTCATCCATACCTCACCTGCTTGTCACTCTGATCATCTCTTTGATGATCTGAGAGAGGCAGACACTCTGACCTCATCTTTGGAACAGACATAGTGGACTCGAGGGTCCCTGTGCTTTGTGTTGTACTTACAGGCTGCTGATTCTGCAGGCAGCTGGGCTCCTGGAGCCTCACTGTCTAGCAAGATGTGAGGCTGGGGCAGATGGGAAGATGACTCCCTGTCACCATGTATGTCTAGGTCACCTGTGTCTGAATCGGACTCTGAGAAGTGATGCTCAAGCTAGCTGACAGTTTCTGTGCAGACCTGGCAGGGGAGCCTTCACAACACATAAAGCTTTACTGAGGCATTGTGGGGAGGGGGAGGCATATTTAGAGCAACTGGAGAGATGTGAAGACATCTCAGATGGCTGAAGCAGTTGTCAACACAGAAGCCTGACCCTGTCTGCTTCTGTGGAAAAGTCTGTTAAAATAAGGGCAGCTGGGGTTGCCGGAGAGAGATGGCTCAGTGGTTAAGAACGCTTGCTGCTTTTCCAGAGGACCTGGGTTCCCGGCACCTACATGATGACTTCTAACCATTAACTTCAGTCCCAAGGGACCCAACCCCCTCTTCTGGCACATATGCAGGCAAAACACATACAATTTTTAAAGGGGATCCTCAGATTCAAACACTGAACTCTGAGGCTGAGCCCCGCCCCCCAGGGCTGTGACACTAAGGGAACAGTTTCCCCAGGGATTCCAAGGAAGACCCCTGGGGCATAGGACAGCAAGCCAGAGGCTACCCACCTGGTCTTTCCCGCGGCCCTGCTCCCGCAGGTTGAGAGCAATGCGATGGGCCTGTTCTTTGGTGCTGAGCAGGTTGATGTTGAATGCAATGAGGAATTTCCGCGCACCTGTGACAGTGGCGCCCCAACTGGGGACAAAGGAGCTAGGGCCGAAGTCAGGCACCCACTCTGCCTGTTTGAGCTGCAGGAACATTCGCGTGGGGTGAGGTGGAGGGGCCCCAGGCCTGCCCACTCTCCCCAGGGGGGAAAAATGGCAGGGAGACCACCTTCTCACACCCAGGCACCTATTGGGGCAGCACCTTCTCAGGCAGGGCCTCATACTCTCCAGCCCTGATAGCCGGCAGGGTCTGCCGACTGGGTGTCTGCGCTGCCTCACCATAGAGGTACACTGCAAAGGAACCCAAGTGGTCAGATGCTTAGCCAGGCAGAATCCAGTATATCCTCGGTCCCACAGGGGCCCAGGCAGGTAGATCTTCCTTAGCTGGTTCTCTCTGAGGAGCCCCCGCCTTCTCCACACTCTTGGAGTGGGTACAGCGGTGCAGATGGCATAGCATAGACCTCCTACCCACGCAAAACCAGTGCCACTGAAGAGGGCATGCTTATAGGGGTTAGGGTAGGATATGTGGGAAGTGATGATGGATATACTCGTTTTTTGTTTTTTTTTTTAATGTGTTTTTACCATGTGGTGAACCTGTCCTCATAGGAGGAAAAAGCAGAACTTGCCATACACATGGGCCTTAGTCTCAGATGTCAGCTTGTGTTCATGGCAACAACAGGGCCTGGTGGGGCCCCACCCTGTGCTGCCATATGGACGATCTATCCTGGGGTCTCCCCACCCTGTGCTGCCATATGAATGGTCTATCCTGGTGTCTCCCCATCCTGTGCTGCAATATGGACAGTATATCCTGGTGTCCCCCACCCTATGCTGCCATATGGACAGTCTATCCTGGTGTCTCCCTACAACACCATGTTGTGTTTGTTTCTAGTTTGTCTCCTATCATTTTCTTCATCTAATTCCCCAAATGAAATCTTCCCCTCATTTTTCATGTCTATATGGTATGCATTTGTGTATGCAAGCCTATGCCTTTGTATGAGCTCATTACATGTGTGCATATGCCTGGGGAGGCCCAGGGTTGGTCATTCTTCTTCAGTGTCGTTCATGGAGGTGGGTCTCTCAATCACACCCAGAATTCCCTGTCTCTGCCTTACACAGCCGGGATGACAGGTGGGTCATCACACCCATTGCATGTATGGAGGTTTCTGGAAATCTGAACTCTGGTCCTCATGTTTGAGTGGCAGGTGCTTAGACCAGTGAGCCATCTCTCCAGCCCCGAATTCTTTCTATTTACAAGGCATGGACTTTTTAGTCTCCAGGCTCAGCAAGCTAAACTGTGGTCAAACAATGTCTGTTATGGAGTAACCTTTCTGTATGCTGTGAAGATGCAGCTCTGTCAAGGTGCCTTCTGATTGGTTTAATAAAAGGTTGACTGGCCAATAGCTAGGCAGGAAGAGGTTAGGTGGGAGAGCCAAACTGAGAAGGTGCTGGGAAGAAGGGTAGCGTGACAAGGAGTCACCAGCAAGATGGAGACAAACACGCTATGCTGAAAAAGGGTGCCGCCATGCGGTAGAGCACAGATAAGAAATGTAGGTTAAGCTGTAAAGGCTAGATAGTAACAAGCCTAAGTTATCAGTCGAGCATTTATAACAGTAACAAGTCGGTGTGGTTATTTGGTTATAGGCTGCTGGGACAGAGATGGCTGATGACACAGAAAAGTCTGCCTACAAATATCCACTGCCCAACAAGCAGGATGGGACATGCATCCACACTCTGCTGTGGTTGTGATTTCTGCCTGCGTTTGTTTCATGATCTAAGAAGCTGCGGCTGGTGGCTTGCTCACAGAACTTTCTTTTCCTTCCTTCCTTCTTTCCTTTTCCTTCCTTCCTTCCTTCTTTCCTTCCTTCCTTCCTTCCTTCCTTCCTTCCTTCCTTCCTTTCTTGGTAGTGATCTGCATTCTTTTTGTTTTTGTTTGTTCCTTTTTAATATTTATTAATTTATTGAGATAGGATCTATGTAGCCCAGGCTGTCCTGAAACTCTCTATTGTAGAGCAAGCTGGCCTTGAACTCACAGAGATCTGCCTGCCTCTGCCTCGCCTCCTGAGCACTGGGATTAATGTGTGTACCTCAATTCTAGGTATGATTTGCATCCTTAGAAGGTGTCAAGAGACTGGAATCCAGAACCTGGTCGATCCTTCCAGGACACTCACCTGGTACATTGAGCTCCTCTGCCAGCCGCTGGCCAAAGGCCTTAGCACAGAGCACACACTCGTCCATGCTGACGCCCCTCACCGGGATGAAGGGGCAAACATCCAGAGCACCCATGCGAGGGTGCTCTCCTGCAGGAAACGGGGCAGGCCATCACCCTTACAGATATCCACACTGATCACAGAAAACCACCAGCTTCAAGTGGTTGGCAGCAGCAGTTCCTCCCAGGCTGGACTATTAGGAATGCCACAGAACGTGGGGACAATTGTTGCTATGCCTAGCATAGAAAGACCTTAAAGCCCTGGAGAAGGAGTAGGGCTTACATAAGCTGGCCCTTTATAATAATTTTTAAAGCATCCCGCAAAGCAAAGGCCTTCAGTGAGACCTTGCCAGGCTGAAAGTATATGATCATGAGCCAGTTCTACCTTCTCTGGCAGCAGAGAATCCACACCACATCTAGAATACTGTGCCTGGCTCCTCCTACCCTTGACAAGCCTGTTATCTCCTCCTTACCGTGACCTCTGAAAACCGCTCTCCGAGAATGGACAGAGGCCTTGGCTTTTTGCCTAGCTCTGTGTGTCCACCAACCTTTGACCCTGCCCACCCCTGCTGTTGTGTTTGGTTTTGAGGCAGTTGACAAGTTTGCTTCCTAGTACCGTGTCCTCTTCTGTCTCCCCGAGGCCTCTGTCTAGTCAAGACCTTGGCATGAGTGAGCCCCTGTAGATTCACTGAACCCCACTCTAGGAGGTTGCTGATCTCCATAGCCTGTGTCCTAGGGCCATCTCCCCACCTTTCCACCAATCCACTCCTGCAAATAGGGAACACCATGTAGTCCTAGGGGAGCCTCCAAGGAGAAGCCCGCCCACAGACCTGTTGCACTTACACCCATGTCCATGCCCTGAGCCTGCCCCTCTCCCAGGATACCGTGGCACAAGCTCAGCCTGGGAACTGAGACATGGGAGGCCTGGCCCAGCTCAAGTCCTCACCCTTGTGCTTGCTCATGTCGATGAGCTGTGAGGCCACGCGGGCAGCATTGAGAGCTCCCTCGACCACACACTCTGGCCGCCCCACGAAAGTATAGACAGTGCGGTTGGTGGAGGGTCCAGCATCAACATCCAGTAGCACACAGCCTGGGGTCTGGGAGATGGCTCGGGAAATGGCATCAATCACCTGGAGATAGAGGCCCAACACCATGCCCCTCAGTCCCTACTTGGAGAGGTTGTAGCCCCACACCCAAGTGTGATCTCAAGAAGGAGGTTTGAGGGATCCCCCAAAGAACTAAGCTTCAGTCCCAGAACCCACAAGGCACAATAGGAAGGCCCCCGTGGTAGTGACTATGGCCACCCCAGGTTCAGGGTGGCCCAGAAAAATAATTGGCCTGCTATCACACCCAGACTCTCAGAGGGGGTGAACAGAGTGACAGCCTTCCAGTGGGAACAGCAGGGTTGGGACCGTTAGCTAATATGGGAAGGAACCCTGACGAGTGCAGAACCTGCCAGGTCAGGAGCTGGGCTCAGATTTCAAAGCCTATCCTAAGGACCCCTCTGGCCTCAGTTTCCCCATCAGGTAAGAGGGCCGATAATAGTGCCTACTTCACAAAGCTCCATGGGTGAGGAAAGAGTTAATACATATGGGAATGACCTTTCCTGTGACCTCAAATAACTCTGTCCTCTGCCTCTGTATTCAAGGGACTTCACTGTCAGATAGAAACACTGAGGTCACAGGATCCATGACCCCCACCAGAAGCATTCCAAAATCCCCAGACCCACTTGCCAGTTCTCCAGAGTCCCCCCAAATCCATGGAACGTTCCAGAGCTGACTGTGGTGGCTCCTTGGAGGGGGGCAGTAGGCTGTGGCTCTGCCCATCCTGGAAAGGCAACCTCCTCCCACCCCAAACTCACTCCCTTCCTGTGACTAAAACACCCACACATCCTGCCAGCCCCAAAGGAGCCTCACCTCCTGGTTGTTCCCCTCTGAGAAGTTGGGGACACATTCCACCAACTGGGACATCGTCAGCCCTGGGTCCAGTTGCTCTTCTCAAAAGGCAGTAGAGGTGTATGGAGTGACGGCCCTTTGGTGGCCCTGGGGCCTTTATACCTCCTCACAGCTAGTTTCTTATTAACCAGGGACAGTGCAAAGGGAGCTGGAGAGTGGAGGGTGCTCCCCAGTTAAGTACATGCTCTCCAGGATGGGTTCTCCAAAAGTCACATGATCAGGGTCAGAGGGGCACATGCTGAGAACTCTCGGGGGCCTAGAGGGGCAGAGTTAAAGCTAGGGCATCAGGCCAACCTGGGTTCAAGGCCCAGCTTGATCCAGGGCTGACTGTTGACCATCCAGATGACAGTTTTGCCCTCAAAATGTGGCCTTTCCAGAGGAGGACCCATGGGACTTCTGGGTTGCTATCTTTTCATAGAGGACCTGATTCTCAGGGATACAGGCGGAGAGGCCATGTGTGAAGCCTAGCGTAAAGCCTGGTCCTCCACAGAAGTCGACTTAGCTCATAGAAGCAGGAGGAGTGTCGGGTGAGAGCAAGAATGTGTGGAACCATGGGAATGTGTGTGTGTGTGTGTGTTTATATGTGCAATCCATGGAGTAGGTGTACATATGGGTGAATGGAGTGGCTATGGGTGTGAGTGTATATAGGAATATATGTGAATATGTAGGGGTTGGTGTGACTGTGCAGATAATTATTAGAATACACACATATTCTGTAAGGATGATGGCATAGATGTGGATGTTGGTGTTTGCAAGTGGATGATGTTAATGCGTGTCGACCATGATACAGGAAAGATGGATACTGGTGTTG
Source organism: Microtus ochrogaster (assembly GCF_000317375.1). Taxonomy (NCBI): domain Eukaryota; kingdom Metazoa; phylum Chordata; class Mammalia; order Rodentia; family Cricetidae; genus Microtus; species Microtus ochrogaster. The sequence goes on along the minus strand of NC_022028.1, from coordinate 46,632,408 downwards.
TATGTAGGCACTGATGTGAACAAACCTGTGGGGGGAGGTGCTGTATCTGTGTGTGTGTATCTGTGTGTATATGTATGTGTATATGTGTGTATGTGTGTGCATGTATGTGTGTATGTGTACGCATGTATATGTGTGTATGTGTGTATTGTGTATTATGTGTGTATGTATGTGTATGTATGTATGTGTGTATGTATGTGTGTGTCCTAGTTTGCTTTTCTGTTGCTATGGTAAAACACTCTAACCAAAAGTAAGTCAGGGAAGAAAAGGTTTATTTCCGCTTACACTTCCAGGCCTTAGGCCATCCTTGAGGGAAGTCAAGGCAGGCATTCAAGAGGCAATGAAGCAGACACCATGGAGGAACATCGTTTAGTGGTTTGCTTCCTGGCTCACTCCTAGAGTCCTGCCTAAGGAATAGTTCTGCCCATAATAAACTGGACACCCCTGTAGCAATCAAGAACCAAGCCAGCCAGGCGGTGGTGGCACATACCTTTAATCCCAGCACTCAGGAGGCAGAGGCAGGCACATCTCTGTGAGTTCAAGGTCAATCTGATCTACAGAGCTAGTCCCAGGACAGCCAGAGCTACACAAAGAAACCCTGTCTTGAAACATAAACGAACAAAAAACAAAACAAAAACCAAGTCAATTCCTGGAACTAGAGAAATGGTTCAGTAGTTAAGACTATTGTTCTTGCCGAAAACCCAGGTTCAATTCCCAGCACCCACATGGCAGCTTATAGCCATCTGTAATTCCAGTTTCAGGGGATCTGACACCCTCTTCTGACCTCCATGGGCACTGGGCACACATATATTCCACAAATGTATATGCAGGCAAAATATCCACACATAAAATAAATCTAAAAAACAATTAAGAAGACAATTGCCCACAGACATGGCCACAGACCAGTCTGACCTGGGCAATCAGCCATTCACTTGAGGTTCTCGGTTCCCAGGAGACTCTAGGTTGCATCAAGTCAATAATAAAAACTAACCAGCACAATGTATATGTTGTTGTGTGTAAGCATGCCTGTGGGCACTGGGATTAGTGTTCCTGTACAGACGTTAATGCTTGCATCTATGTGGGTACTGCTGTGTATCTATGTATTCAGGCATTTGTATATGAGTGAATGTTGGTGTGTGTGTGTGTGTGTGGTGGTATATGTATAGATATTTGAACACACACATGTGTACTTGTTGAATGTACATGGGCTGTTGGGGCAGTTGTCAGGTAGGAGTATACATGTGTAACTGGTGTGAAAGTGGCAGGTGATGCTGCTGCATATGATTTGCTATCTGGTATTGTGTTCCCAGGGAAGGGCATGTTTTTCTCACTACTGATTCTGGAGTCAAAACTTCCTATGTATACAGGTAGAGCACTGTATACATAATGAATTAATTCTATATAGAGGCTGGTGTATCCCTTCCATATGGGGTCCATGGATCTGGACACAAATGAATACCCCTGTGCCAGAGACAGAACCCTTCTCAGGTACTGTACGTACCCATATACTTCACAAAGATGTCCCAGACTCCACAAAACCTTTGGGGGTATCAGAGTGTCAAGATACATCAGCTCACAGTGTTGATGGGCCCGGAGGAAGTGATGCATGTGGGCTTGGAGACTCAATCTCCCCTGTTGAAGCTACCACAAAGCAGTACCACAAAGCAGTACCACAAAGCAGTACCACAAAGCAGTACCACAAAGCAGTACCACAAGGCAGTACCACAAGGCAGTACCACAAAGCAGTACCACAAAGCTGCGACAAGCGGAAGCGAAATGCTGGGCCCAAACACAAATGCAGACCAGAAATCCATTGCCCATGCAGAAGTGTCCCGAATCATTCATGCAGGCATTGCCCCTGGGCAGGTGGAGCATGACTCCACCCCTCCAATGTAGGCACAGGAAACCAGTCACAACCTGTACCCATCTCTGGGGGACTCAGCCAAATTATACCACTGTCAGAGCTTGCCTGAACCCCACTCCCCCCCACCCACACACCTTCACCACTGCCGCATCTCCTTTCATGCAGAAACATCCTCAAGCCTTCTAAACAATGCACCAGGTACTGCATTTGGGGAGGGCTTATGTTGAGGTACTGAGTCCTGATCTCTTAGCACCCTCCCAAGCCTGGGCTCACCATGTGAGCCGAGGATAGTCAAGTGGACACACAGCAGCCTGGAACCACTCAGAGCTGACCTCAAGAGCTTGGGTTTGGAATATTCCTAAAAGCTCATCATTGAAAGCCTGGTCCTGATGACAGTGACGTTAGGAGAAAGGGCTTTGGGAACATGATTGGATCATGAGGTCTCGGGTCTCTTGGATGGATTAAGTCATTGATGAGTTTGTATTGAATGGACTATTGGGAGCTGGTGGAAGCTGTAGGAGGTGGAGGCCTGGCCGGAAGAGGTAGATCCTGGGAGTTTGTCCCTGAAGAGGGTATAACTTGTCCCATATCCATGTTCTCTCTGCTTCCTGGACACTGACATGAGCAGCTCTGTCTCACCGTGTACCCCCTACCCTGATATTTTGCTCCATCATAGGTACAGATATAATGGAGTTAGCCAAACATGGCCTGAAGTCTCTGAAATGTGAGCTAAAGATATCTTTCCTCATGAAGTTGACTTTCTCAGGTGTCTCAGTGAGAGAAAACCAACGCAGAGACTCATGGTCAAGTCCCAGGCCCAGTTCTTCCGAGCCTGAAGCCCAGAGTCCGCCACGTCACTTGGTCCCCTTCTCCCCAGGGTTACCTTTGAGCACTTGTCCTCTATTTAATGGTTTAGAAAACCGTGACATCTAGGGTGCCTTACTATTTGGAAAGACCAATCTTTCCACTGTGAGCTAGTTACCGCCTGGTATAAACGAGCCTTCGTTGTGCAAAACGACCACCTCAAAGCCCCTTCCTCATTTAACTCTCCCCAGTCCAAGGGTCCCTGACCTCCAAACCACACAGGGCAAGACACTTGGTCAGTAGAGACACCCTCCTGTATCCTAGCCTATGGAAGTTGAACTCTCTACCCCATACCTGTTCATACTCACCTACCCTACCTCACCCGCTCCTTCTCAAAGAAGCCACCACAGGCCCTTGTTCCTTTGAAGCATCCTGGCTATCCCTTACAAAGCCCCGCACAGAAGCAGGATACACTTCCTGCTGGAATTGTGAGCAGCCCACTCAACTCTCACCCCATGTCCACCAGCCTGTTGTATCTAATTAAACAAATCCAGGTATACTCACCCTTATTTCTTACCTTGGGTTTGCAGGAAGCATCCAGTTGCTGACTCCAAGGGGAAGTGGCTGTGGCTTATCTGGCTAGGACAACAGACATAGCTACAGGCCTGTGGTCTGACAGCTCCTCGTGAAGTATTTCTGGATGTGGTCATGCTCACCACCTTGCTGTAATCACCCTAAAGGTGACTCCAAAGGGCTAGGGTGATGCCAACAACACTGAGCCAGAGCCTCTCAAGGGCTGAGGCAATGCCAGGTAGTCTAGGTCCTCCAGCCCTGGTATCAGATTTTGCCTCTTCCTTCACCAAGACTTGGAACTCCCTTCCACCAATAGGCATCTCAGAACTGAACACATAGATGGAGCAGAGTGGGGTCCCCTTAGAGTGTCACTCAGTATTCTGGCTCCGACAATTTAGTGAGCAAGACAGAAGCCCTACCCTCAAAACTCAGAGGCTAGCACAGGGAGCGGCTTGGGGTGGCTACCTGCATTGCCTGAGCCACTTTGGCTCTTACACCTGCCCAGAGCCACAGCACTCCAGGTCTTTGGATGCCTGGCCCCAACCCCACTGATTCACTGAGACATCCATCTGTTTGCTGTAGGGTTGACGCTATGGCAGTGTACATGCACCCGTGGGGTGGAAATTAATGGGAGTCACAGCAGCCTTGCCACTCTGGCCAATGTCCAAGAGCATTGTAGGTTCCTGGGCACCAAGAACTAGGCCCCGGCAGCTCTTAGTGGTCCCTTCCCTGTGTTCCTGCTCCGTAGAGCATATCCTGGGCACAGTACATGCTCAGTCACACAGGCCAAGCAGACTTGACGCACACTGCTGTCATAGACCAAAGTCCCTAACTTTGATTGCAGAGACATCTGTTCTGAAAGGCTCTGCGGGTTCCACAACCACTTTGCCTCCAGCTCTGCTTCTGGGGAAACCCAAAGTGCAAGAGGACTTGCTGGTCCTCTCAAGGGTGAGACCGAGGCCTCCGAGGATGCTGCGCTACCTCTGAGAGAAGGCAGGTGGCCACAGTCCTGGAGTCAAGGGTCCCAGCATCAGCCCAGCCCCAGGTTCTGCTCATAAACACCGATCCACGGCTCTTGCTGGCCAGCAGAGACCAAAACACCTCACCACGCCCTCAAAGAGCCAGAGGTAAGGCAAACAAATAAATAAGCTTTTAATAAAGCAACAGGTGCCCCACAGCTGTGAGCAGCCCGACCTGCTGGCTGCCCGGGGCAAGCGCAGACGTGGAGGAGGCCTCTCCCCACTGTAGCTGAGCAGACAGCTTTCCATGCGGGAGGACGCAGGGGGCCCCCGGGTTTGGAATAAACACGTTTATTGCAGGAAGGGTGAGACAGTGGCTCACCAGGCGAAGAGTGGCTTGCTGTCCTCCTTGGAGAGCTCACACAGGCAGTTCAGCAGTAGCAGGGAGTCACCCAGGAACTTGGGGGGCACAATATCAATGACTAGCTTGCGCAGCGCAGCGGGGCTGCTGTGCAGTGGGTTGGCCCGCAAGTCCGGACGCTGCTTCAGGATGCCGTAGGTATTGATGAGAAACTCGCTGAACACCGGGTGCACTTCGCGGCTGTAGCCCAGCTTCTCCAGTCGCGCTGTCAGGGTCAGATAGCGATGCGTCAACTCTCGCAGCTTCTTCTCATCCACGGAGCCGTCTAGGGACTTGATAGATGTCTGAGGGGCACAGAGTAGTAGAGACAAGGGACCAGGTCAGAGAAGTCTCTGACCCTAGTGGAGGTAGGCGGGACAGGGCAGACTTGCGGGCTTAGAGGGGAAATGGAGGCCCTGGGCCCCTTTCAGCACTTTAGAAGTATAAGTCCTTAGGGGGTTTGTTTGCACTTGGACCCACAAAGAGTCAAGGGTCTTCAAGCACTCGCCAGCACCAGGATATAACCCCAGTACCAGCCCTGACCTGGGCCAACAAAGACAGTGTACCTGTTTGATCTTCTCAGGGATGTTGGATACTGTGAAGCCGTAGAGGCGCGTCACCCCTGGGAACACATAGGCCAGGATACGACGGTCAAGCTGGAACGCGATCTCCCCGACAATGCGGCCATCCTTCTCCGCACCCGCAAAACTCTGGATTTCTGGATGAGATAGGTGCCATCCTGACCATTTCAGGGTACCAAGATACCTTTGCCCCCCACTGCCAGAGTAAATAAAAGTCTTTAAAGCTAAGATGTTTGGAGCCAGAGAGGGGACTGTCTCCTCTCTCAAACTCCCTCTCTTCTCTCTCTCTCTCTCTCTCTCTCTCTCTCTCTCTCTCTCTCTCTCTCTCTCCTCTCATTCTCTGTTCTCTGCATGTTTTCCTGGGATGGGACTTGGGCACAGTGATTCCATTCTCTGCCTGAGATTTCAATGTGGACCTGAACACAGTGGGGTCCCTGGGGAGGATAGCACCAGGGTCTATCCAGGTAGAATGGGGTGCTCCCTGTTGTTTCCAAATGCTATTCTGTCACCCCACCAACTCAGCTTTGTCTGAGGACTGTAGAGCATCACAGCCTAGCTCTGGAAAGGGCCAGTTTCTAGGGGTCCACAACATCGCCCTCAAAGACTGGCTGGTGTCTAAAGTTCATTGTCAACCCAATCTTGCCTATGTCTGTGGAGAGGATAATGGGCAGATTGAGGATTCTCTTCTTGGAACACTTGGATCACTCTTCACCCTGGCCTACCCTCCCCAAAAAACAGCCCCCAAATAACCCCTCTGCCTAAAGCAGCCTCTAGTGTCATAGAAATCATTATTAAACAATGTAGTATTATATCAACAGCCTTTTGAAACCTTAGGCTCTTTGAGAAATGAACCTCTTCTGACTTTGAGAGAAAACTCCGGTATCTACAGGATGCGTATTGGCCAGTCACTCTGAGGGGGTCAGCTCTATGTCCCCTCTCTGTCCAGTTCCTACATGACAGAGCAGAGCAGCACAGGTAACTTGACCTGGGGGGTCCCCACCCCACATCCCACATGCTGCTCTCATTTAGAATCATCTCTCCTGAGCTTCACATGCCCATCCTGACAGAAGACATGGGACAGCATGCTTACACCTAGGCACCTTCCAGACCAGCCCTGTGACACAAGCCCTGACTGGGTGTCAGTTTGGTGAGGTCCTATGGGTCCATCCCAAAGACTGCAACTATAACGATCACATGGCTGAGGAAGCCTAGGACCTGTTGCTCACCGCCGTAGCTCAGCATCCATACACAAGATGCTGATAACCACACTGAGAAGTGGGCCCTGGACCTGCTCCTGGTGCCTTGTGTCCTTGAGCATTGTTGGTATGTCCACATCAGCCTGAGACCCTGAAGGACTTGCTGACCTCCTTACAGCCATGATGGAATGAAGGGGCAGGCCCAGAGCAAGTTCTGCCAATGCCCTTGGTCAAGCAGTTGTCCATCAGATGTCAGGTCCTAAGCCAGGGGCTGGAATACACATTGACCAGGACAATGCTGCCAAAAATCATGTATACCTGTGAATACCGGTTCCTCTGGTAAGTGAAACAACCAGAGAGAAGCTTGAATAGACAGGAGAAACAGGAACTCTGACCCAGGTTCACAGAATAGGGGACAGGGCAGATGAGGGGCCAGGCCATTCACTGCTCTGTATAGCAGGGTACTTGGAAGTAGGATCAGCTGGTACCCTCCTTGCAAGACCAGCCTCTCCCAAAGCTAGATAGTCTATGTACTTCCCAAGTGTGCTCTGGAGAGCTCGTCACTGCCAGTCAGTGTAGAGAGGCCAAGGGCGCACATCCTGGCCACCTGCACAGACTCTCAAGCAGTAGGACAACTGCTTGAGTCAACGACTTTGGGTTCATGGTACCTGCAGAACTATACTCTCCCCACAGTCTGCTCTGGTTATGAAAACAACCAGAGGGCACAGACCAGGAAAGAGAGTGAACTTTGCTTTTCTCTGTGCCCTGGCTCAGTCTAGTTGGAAAGAGAGAGCTTTTTCAGAGAGAGTGATACTCCTGACAGGGAATGTCCTTCCAAGCATGGCAGACCAGCAAGCAGCCCTGTTTTCATTTCTTAACCTTGACAGAGTTGACTCATCCACATGAGAATCCTTTGAGGGAACCTCAGTGTTGGGGGTTATGACCCCCAGACCCCGAATCTCCTGTAAACAACTTGCTATGCTTGCAGCTTCTCTGAGCAGAACAACTTGTTTTCCTGTGTTTGCAGCTGCTCTGAGCACGAGACCCTCAGGCATTCCTGATGGCAGGGGAGTGGTTTCTGGTGGGTTTGACTGGGGCCTGGCTATCAGTTAAGAATCCCTATATACGCTGCCCTGGATCACAATAAAGGGGGCATTCTTGGGGAATTCAAGGATGACCCATGTTGTCGGGTGTCTTTGTGTATTTAAATCTCCAGCCTTTCTCGGCTCATGAACCATTGGGACTTCATGCTTACACAGCAGACACTTTGCCAACTGAGTTGTCTTCCCAGCCCCTGCATTTCTCATGCTGGGGTCTCTCTCTCTCCTCTGTATCCCACAAGCATTAGTTAGGCAGATGAAACATATTCTACCTAGAATTCTAGGACTCATTCCTAGACCTACCTAGAATTTCAAAATCTGCCTGTACATCAAGGAAAAAAGTCAATATAATTGATGTATCTCTAGCTAGAGATATTAGGGTAGAATAAAATACAAAAATAGCTGTGATTGAAAATTA
>NC_022028.1:46621402-46622561 GCF_000317375.1 Microtus ochrogaster | reverse complement strand
AAAAAAAAAACAGCCTACAAATCACAATCCCAGAGAACCTAGACAACAATGAGGACCCTAAGAGAGACATACATGGATCTAATCTACATGGGAAATAGTACAAGATATGATATTCTGAGTAAATTGGGAGCATGGGGACCATGGAGAGGGTTGAAAGGGAGGGGAGAGGCAGAGAGGGAAGCAGAGAAAAATGTGTAGCTCAATAAAATCAATAAAAAAAGAAAGAAATTTAAAGGTCAAGGTGGCTTCAGTGGTGAATTCTGACAAACATCTAAGAAATAAATAAAAACTGGGCAGTGGTTGTAAATGCTTTAATCTCAGTACTCAAGAGGCAGGTGGATCTCTGAGTTCGAGGCCAGAGCAAGTTCCAAGACAGCTGGGGCTACACAGAGAAACCCTGTCTCAAAAAAAGCAAGGCAGGGGGAGAATAAAGAAAGAAATAAGACAAACAAGACATAAATTCTTCCAGCTAAATAAGAAGACAGTCACACTGTCTATCACAGTCTTTGGGGCCAACAATTTATACCAAATCAGAAAATTGTATTAGAAGAAAATTGAAGAATGGTATCTCACATGAATAGCACACAATCTTAAAAAAAAAAAAGCAAGCAGAATTCAACAAAGTAAAATATATCAACATCAAATAGGGTTTATCTCATGAATGAAAGGTTAGTTTAACATTAAAAAATTAGTCAGTATGATTTACCATAAGCAATGGTATGAATGGGATCTCCAAAGGTTCACATGCTAAGTTTTGGCTTGAGGGTGGGTACTATGGTCCTTTAAAGGAGTGAAGCCTGGTGGTAGGTCCTTAGCACACTGAATGTGGGCGCTCACACAGCACTGTGGGACTTGAGCCCCCTGTCCTTAGCTCACTGAATGTGTGCACTCACACGGCACTGTGGGACTTGAGCCCCCTGTCCTTAGCTCACTGTGTGCGCTCACACAGCACCGTGGGACTTGAACCCCTGTCCTTAGCACACTGAATGTGGGCGCTCACACGGCACTGTGGGACTTGAGCCCCCTGTCCTTAGCACACTGAATGTGGGCGCTCACACGGCACTGTGGGACTTGAGCCCCCTGTCCTTAGCACACTGAATGTGTGCACTCACACGGCACCGTGGGACTTGAGCCCCCTGTCCTTAGCACACTGAATGTG
>NC_022028.1:46616335-46621302 GCF_000317375.1 Microtus ochrogaster | reverse complement strand
GTGGGACTTGAACCCCTGTCCTTAGCTCACTGTGTGCGCTCACACGGCACCGTGGGACTTGAACCCCTGTCCTTTCTCTCCACTTCTCACCTGTGCCTCCCTCACCAGAAGCACAAATACAGGGGGCACCTTGATCTTCGACTTGAGTCTCCCAAGCCATGAGCCAAAAAAAAAAAGCTCTCTTCATAAGTAGCTTGCTTCCAGTGTTCCCTCACAATATACAATATTAAAATATCTTAACGCATCACAAAAAATATTCATCTCAATAAATGCTGAAAAAGTATTTAACAAAATCCTACCATGTGCTTGTGATAAATCAACAAACTAGAAAGCAAAGGGAATTTCTTTAGCCTAATAAGAGGCATCTACAAGAACCTTAACTGGTGTCAAACTTCATAGGTAACACATGAAAGTTCCCTAACTAGAAAAAGACAAAGATGACATTGTCTTCATTCCCACGCCACACTGGTTTACAGACCTAGCCAGTGTAATAGAATAAGAAAAAGGAATTAAAGGCAGAGTTAGAAGTAAAACAATGAGCTTGTCTTCCTTCGCAAGTGACATAATTGGGCAAGATATATAGTTCAGGAGTAAACAGGGTGCTTGCCTAGCATGCTGGGGAACCTGGGTTCAGTCCCTGTATTGCAAACAGCAACAACAACAACAATAAACACAGAAGGAATCTATCAAAACAGTTACGAGTTTGGTAAGTATTTAGGACACAAATTGTATTTATCAGTGTTCTCCAGAGAAATAGAACCACTGGGAGTGTGTGTGTGTGTGTGTGTGTGTGTGTGTGTGTGTGTGTGTGTACGCGTGTGTGTATGCAGAGGGATTCGTTATAAGGGATTCACAGGATTATGAAACCCCACAGATCTTGAGAGCTGCAGTTGGCAAATGGAAAGTCAGGAGACCTGATGATGTAGATAAAATTCCTACCCAAAGGCTAGTGTCATAGATCCCAAAAAGAACTGATATTTAAGGTCCAGATCTGAAAGCAGAATTCTCAGGGGATCTCTTCAAGGCCTTCAACTAATTTAAAGACTACCTACAGTAAGGATGGAGATTCACTTTTTCTAGTCTACCAATTTCAATATTAATCTCATAAAAAAATCTTTACTAGGGCTGGAGAAATGGCTCAGTGGTTAAGAGCACTGACTGCTCTTCCAGAGGACCCGGGTTCAATTCCCAGCACCCACATGGCAGCTCACAACTGTCTGAAGATCCAGTTGCAGGGGATCTGATACCTTCACACCAATGCACATAAAATAAAATTAAATAAACCATAAAAAATATTTTAAAAAAAATCTTTACTAGCATACCCAGGATAATGGATGGCTAAATGACTAGGTGCCCTAGCCCAAGAGGCTGCTATATGACGCATAAATTAACTATCACAGAGGTCAATATACAGGTATATAGTAACTATAGGAATATATAGAGGTATTTGCATGTATAAGAGATGTAAAATGTCGTTAATAACATTTACGGCCAGTACATGATGCTGCACACCTTTAATCCCAGCACTTGGGATGCAGAGGCAGGCGGATCTCTGTGAGTTCAAGGTCAGCCTGGTCTATATCGTGAGTTCCAGGACAGTTGAAGATGCTTAGAAAGACTCTGTATCAAAAGCAAACAAATGAATAAGTAAACAACATTTACACATCTCAATTAATATAAACATACAGTGTGCATTTAAAAATTCAAGTGGCCAACTCTTGGTATAGATAGAAGTAAAATTATACAGAATGAGCAGGTTGTGCTTATTTATATATTTAGGAACACACACACACATGTATCAACAACTAAAGAAAAAGGAGCCATCATGAATTTGAGAGAAGGGGTACATAGGAGGGGTTGAAGAGAGAAAAGAGAGGGGAAATCATACACTCATGTTCAAAAATTATTAAATAAAAACTAAAATATGTCAATTTCTCAAAGCTGCTGTTTGTCTAAAAATTAATTGGTCTAGCAATCCAAGATCCTTCCAGCCAAGACTGCATCAGACTTTCTTTTGTAAAAATAGCCAATCTGATTCTAAAGAGGGTGCAGAAGCATGAAGGTGTTGGAACACCCAGGACGACCTGATTTGTGATTTTACATAAAGCCACCAGTGCAAGTGGATCTACACAGACGGATGCGTTGAGCCACATACAAGTCCAAAAATAGACTCACATGCAGGAAGAGGGTCGGTTTTTGACAAGGTGCAGTCAAAAGTAGTAGTTCCATGGGGAAGAACCATCTTTTCAAGGATTGGTGTTGGGAAGTAGCTTCTAAGTGCAAACCACATACCACAGACCAAAAAACCAAACCAAAACAAACAAACAAACAAAAAGCTTGTAACTCGTAAGAAACCTAAATCCACAACCTAAAGCTATAAAACTTCTAAAAGAGAATCTATAACCTCGTGTTTAACAAGGACTTCCGAAATTGAACACAGAAAGTACGAACTGCAAAAGAAAACTCTCAGGAAGTTGACTTGACTATGTTCAGCAGTTTCCTCCTTCCCCGAACGAACAAGTAAACAGTGGAGAACACGCAGGCTGGGAGGCTACCTCCCCCCCCCCAAAAGGACTTATATCCAGAATCGCATACACAGATTTTGCAACTAAATATAAGGACAAACAACTCCATTTTTTCCCAAGAGGCCAGGACAGACAGACACAAGCCTGGTCCCTGGCCCTCCCTGGCTTTCCTCCCTGCTCATCACTACTGGGGAAGCTAGCCTCAACCAAGTCTCCTGAACATGGTTTTCCCCACCCAGGGCTACCTGTGTGTACCATACCATTGAGGTAATAGGTCCGCCTGCTCCTATCCCCAGTGGGCAGGTTACTCTCCGAGAAGCACACCTTCTTAGGCCGCGCGATTTCCCTGGGCTCGAGCAGGGTTTTGTCAGCCAGGGAATCCTGCAAGGGGCTCAGGAGTGGCGAGAGCTTCCTGTCGGCAATGCGTGAGTGCAGTTCTGGAGGGCTGAGGAAAGCCTTGAAAGGGACCTGAGAGGAGGTGGCACAGCCCGGGGAGGCATCGTCCTCACTGGAGAGTGGGGCGTGTGAGCACAGTAGGTCCTCCAGGGAAGACGTTTGTAGCTGAGAGGGTGTGTCAGGGACACTGGCAAACCTTCCGAAATCTGGACCTGGGGAGGAGAAGAAAAGAGCAGTAAGTCAGACTGGAGGAACTCAGGCATGGCTGGAAGCACAGAGATGCGGATGGAAACTCTCGCTCCCAACCCAGAGCTCGGGCGCCTTCTTAGCACTTCACCCTGAGACGGAGGGAGCCCCGTCCCATTAACTCCACAGCAAGCACGCGGGCCTTGCTGTGCTCACAACCAGATCCACGGGAGTGACGCCTGCGTGGTTTTTAAATCCATCACAAATGGTCTCGTCCTCCAAGTTTTCCTGCAACATAAAATTTAGCCATACCCAGCCACTTGTGAACCACCTGGTTCCTCTGCCTCCTGGCCCATGTCGCTTGCCCAGTGACTTTTCACCCCTTTCCAGTCTAAAAGCGAAGCTGTGGTTAGGGGTGGTGGCTCCGTGGTAGGGGACTTGTTTAGCTGGGCTAGGCTCTGAGTTCAAAGCTCAGTACTTGAAAAAAAACAAAAAGGACAAAGCTGTGGCCGGCCTCTCGGGATGTGCCCCCTTGCTCTCCGCGAGCCCTTCTTCGGCCACGCCTGAGCGCAGGTGGGTGCAATTGGACTGCCCTTGTTTCCCACACGCCTCTTCAGTCCGCTCTTTGACTTGGGAAGTTCTCATCCAACCAGAGCTTGTTCTCTTAGCAAGAAAGTAAGCGTACTGAGAAAGTGTTTTTAAGAGCCTATCAAAAGTTCTGTCTTAAAATGTACACATGCAGGAACCCACTGCTCTGTCCCCAAAGTGTTTTCTAAGAAGCTAACACAACTACTCGCCAGCAAGATACTGCACCTCCTGTCTGCCCTGGGAGACCCCTTGGCCAATTGAAGGCCTCAAAGCCTCTACCCAGACACTCCGCAAAGCACCAAAGAGCCTTATGGGCAATTGGGCCCCACTAGAAATGTTGGCAGGGGAGCTTCTCTTGGAAATGGATGTAAAATGGCTCTGTAGGAAGCAGAAAACCGTGCCTCTGGAGGCAGAGGCAGGCAGATCTCTGTGAGTTCGAGGCCAGCCTGGTTACAGAGCAACCTCCAGGACAGGCTCCAAAACTACAGAGAAACCCTGCCTCAAAAATAAATAAATAAATAAAAATAAAAATTAAAAAAAGGCAGAAAACCAAAACTCAAGGGAGGCAGAGGCAGGCAGATCTCTGTGAGTTTGAGACCAGCCTGGTCTACAAGAGCTAGTTCCAGGACAGGCTCCAAAACCACAGAGAAACCCTGTCTCGAAAAAGCAAAAAAAAAAAAAAAAAAAAAAAAAAAAAAAAAACCTCAAAATTCTGAGAAAAGGGTCTCTTCAGCACATAGTTCTGGAAACTGCATCTCACATGCGGGAAGTATGAAACTAGATCCTTGTCTCACACCCTTGGGACCTGGTCAGGTAGCACAAGGCTTGCCAGTCTCCAACAGTGGTCAGCAACAACGAGACACAGGGACTAGTACCTCCACAGCCACCACAACACACAGTGTCACAAATTTCACACGTTCGCTGCAGGACGTCACACGCGACCCAATTGCATGAGCACAGTCCCGCCAACAAAGGTTCTGTTTCTCGGCCACTTGTCAGCAACCCCGTCTCCATCCTGACTCCAGCTCCCACGGAGGATCCCCTGTCTAGCCAAGCTCCCTCTTCAAGGCTCCGCTTGGGACTCAGTGTTGGAGATGTGGTGAAGGGCTCCTCTAACCCTGTGGGCTTTGTACATACTGGACCCCAGTGTGCTCCAAAATGCCTTTCCAGTGCTGGCTGGGCTCAGAGGACAGAGGCAGACATCCAAAGTGGACCCTAAGAAGTCACTACCCCAAACACAGGTCCTCAAAGTCTCCCTTTCGACAGGTTCAT
>NC_022028.1:46589946-46615678 GCF_000317375.1 Microtus ochrogaster | reverse complement strand
ATATTATTTAGTGAACAAATGGTTGCCAATCTTTGCCACCCACTCACACCCAAGAGTTGACAGCAGAGTCTCCCTCTGGGGCGGGAGCTGAACCCCCCTCCTGGAGCCAGGTTCAATTAAGGGACTCTTTCCCATGGCAAATGAATGGATGAGACACACTCAGCTCGACCAACAGGCACCTGTCTCACGGCAAGACAAGAATATGGCACCAGTTGCCACAAAGCAGGATAAAAACACCCAGCTAAGCCCAATGAAACGGAAATGACTTCAGCAGGCCTGGAGCCACGCATTCACACCCTGCCTGTTTTAATCCAGGTTACAGTGTCTTGAGAAGACATGACCAGCGGGCATATCTACCAGCTGACATTCCCGCTCCACCATTCAGGTGTAGACTTAGTCCCTGAGAGAAGGGCTTTCCCTGGGACATGCCACACAACAGGTTACTTGACCCGAGAGGTTGGAAGGTGCCCCATGAGCAGGCCTGCACCTCACCTCCATTCCCAGGGGAGCAGGCCTCAGGGTAGTTAGGGGCCTTGGGAAAGAGCAGGTCCCGGCCCCCTCGGCTACAGCTCTCTTGGCAGCTCTCACTGAGAAGTCGCTTCAGCATCTGGTTCTCCTTCAGGAGGCGCACCTGCTTCTTCAGGTCTGCGTTCTCACTCATGAGTCTGTTCATCAGCTCACTGCCCTCTGCCATAGCGTCCTAGATTGTTTACATGTGGGCCTGTGGCCCCATGGAGATGGAAATACAGAGTCCGCAGACCCCACAGAAACAACCGAAGACCTCGGAGTTCCACGCTGCCTGGCCTTCCACAGCCTTGTGATGTCGTTACCCTTAAAGAGACAGCGCCACAAGGCCAGCACCCTTCTTCCTCTGGTCTTCAGTCACCTCCCAAGACAATACCAACCTGGGCATGGTGATACACTCAGGAACCAGATGCATACAGAGGATGTAGGCAAGCACTTCAAACCACAGAGGGATTGAGCGTGTCAATAACACAGACAGGGTCTATGGAATGAGAAGGCAAGAGAAGGACCTCCCGAAAGACAGCCTAGACAGGGAAGATGGCATGCATGTACCAAGACCCCCAAGGCTAGACCTCGACAGCACCTTCCAGAAGCAGCCAGAACAGGCCATGGGAGGGACATGCTGTCCACACTATGTGAAGACTACAGGCCACAGTGGAGACTTGGCTGTCATCTCAGTGACTGTTCTTCCTATGACATGTGCCAATGAGGTTACCCTGTCATTTCCCGACTCCATGGGATCACAGGCCAGTGGGCTCACAGAATATACAGAACATATGACATGCTGGCTTTGAGTCACTCTCAGAACCTATATAAGAAATAAAAGGGCCATGAGAGCAGAGATGACTGGCTTTGGGCAGGACCCCACGATTGCCCCACAGTCCCAGGGGAGCCCTGGCAGGACTAGAGGCAGAGACCACTTACTGATCATGTTATCACATTTCCCTCACAAAAAGACTGAAGGCAGCACATTGGAGTCCATCACAGACACCGAGCATTGAGTGTCTGTCTCCATGACAACTACTCAACAAAGATGAGGACCTATGGACCAGAGATGACGAGACTGGGGATTAACGTAACTGTCTAGAAACTCACCCAGGTACCCTGCTTTTCCTATTGCGTGGAGGAAAAAAAACTCTACTTTTGAATCGGAAGGTCTTCCTGTACTGGCCACTCAGAGACGCCAGTGGTTGTTGCCCAGTCCTGCTTGATGAGAAAGAATGCTAACTTGAAAACCCCAATCCAACATCTACCAGGTCCTTCTCAGCCAATGTTGGGCTTTCCCATCAATATCTGGGGCATTCTGTACAGACATTCACGTGGTCCCCAGGTAAAACTCTATTCAACCCAGGCAGGCGTGTTAGTATAGTATTTCAAGTACAGCAAACACAAATTTTTGTGAAGAAAAGAGATTCTAAACATTACTTTCTGGATCAATTGATCTCTTGCCTCAGGCAAGGTCAATGGGAACCTGAAGCGAACTACTAAAGGGCTTTTGGTAACCTTCAAAGAGAAAGCAAAAGCCTGGGTCAGAAGCCAGGCATTCCCAGGTCCCAGGTTCTGGCATCCGGTGCTTGAGCGGCTTCCCCTCCACTGCTGCTGCACCTCTTCTTTGTTTGTTTGGGGTTTGGGTTTGTTGTTGTTGTTGTTGTCTTTTGGTTTTTTTTATTTTGTTTGCTTTTGTTTTCTGAGACAGGGTTTTCTGTGTAGCCCTGGCTATCCTGGGCTCTGTAGATCAGGTTATCCTCAAACTTGGAGTTCTCCCTGCATCTGGCTCCCAAGTGCTAGGATTAAAGGCGTGTGCCGTCACTACCCGGTCCCCTCCACTAGTGTCTAACTGCACTAAAATGCCACCTCTTTCCTAAGCAAGGAAAACACATTTAGTCACCAGCCTGTCAACATCCTGTTTATTTACTTATCATGATGCACTGTCATTATTCCCTTAAGTTCAGTTTCACATATGTGACAGGACTAATCTGAATCACCTTTTCTTATATTTTTAATTTATTTATTATCAATTTATTATCAAGGTGTCTTGCCTGCATGCATGACTGTGTACCTCATGCATGCCAGAAAAGCTGTCTTAGATCCTCTGGAACTGGGTCTACAGAAAGTTGTAAGATACCATGCGGCTGGGTGGTGGTGGCGCACGCTTTTAATCCCAGCACTAGGGAGGCAGAGGCAGGCAGATCTCTGTGAGTTCAAGGCCAGCCTGGTCTACAAGAGCTAGTTCTAGGACAGGCTCCAAAGCTACAGAGAAACCCTGTCTCAAAAAACAAAAACCAAACAAACAAAAAGACACCATGCGGGTGGTGGGACTCAAACCCAGGTCCTCTGGGAGAGCATCAGTGCTTTTATCCACTGAGCCACCTTTCCAGCCCTTAAAAGCCTATTGCATTTCCATCTACTTATTTTGTATTTGTGTGTGGGTGCACATACATGTCATAACACACATGTGGCAGTCTCAGGACAACTCCCAAGGGCCAGTTGTTCTCTTTGTATCCTGCTTGTTCTGGAAGCAAACTTATGACCTTATGGGTCATACTATCAAGTTACAAAATGAGTTGCCAAGTGTCCCAACTCTGGCATTCTGGTATTCGTGTTAAATTATTTCAATTATTAATTTATTTTCTTAAATGTTTGATAGAATTTAGTAGTAAAACTATAGGCCTAGATTTATTCTGGGGATATTTTAAACTTATAATTCAATCTTTTTTTAATTATGTATACAATATTCTGTCTGCGTGTATTCCTGCAGGCCAGAAGAGGGCACCAGACCTCATTACAGATGGTTATGAGCTACCATGTGGTTGCCGGGAATTGAACTCAGGACCTTTGGAAGAGCAGATGATGCTCTTAACCGCTGAGCCATCTCTCCAGCCCTTATAATTCAATCTTTATGTCACCACTACAGGTGTTCCAACTGTGAAGAAAACCAACTTTGAAATGGTGAAATTCCTGACTCATCAAGTTATTTCTGCTTTAGTACATATGAGATAATTCACTGTTGTTAATGCCTTTTTTAAAAGCAATTGTGTAAGTTCTAAAACTCGTGATAAATTGTCTTCAAAGACTGCTTTGGTCAGCTGTCTATGACCAGTTGCCTACCTCAGGGGCTATTTTTCTTTTGTTCTGTGTCAGGTGGCTGGCCCTCCCTGTTTCCACCAACCAAATCCTCCTAGCTTGGGAGCTAGGGCTAAGCAGTTATTTCTTCTGAGTTTTGTTTTTTTCTAGACGGGGTTTCTCTATAGCTTTGGAGCCTGTCCTGGAACTAGCTCTTGTAGACCAGGCTGGCCTCGAACTCAGATCCTCCTGCCTCTGCCTCCTGAGTGCTGGGATTGAAGCAAGTTAATTCATTTAGTTCTTAAATTTTATTGCTTGTATTTGATGATGGATGGCAGTGACATCTCATAAATTCAAATGTCCCTGCTGCTCTGAGAAGTGTAGATCCTAGTGAAAATTACATAGTCATAGGATCAATGAGGCTTTGTTCTTCCTTTTTTTTTTTTTGTTTTTGTTTTTCGAGACAGGGTTTCTCTGTGGTTTTGGAGCCTGTCCTGGAACTAGCTCTTGAGACCAGGCTGGTCTCAAACTCACAGAGATCCGCCTGCCTCTGCCTCCCGAGTGCTGGGATTAAAGGCGTGCGCCACCACTGGCCTGCCTTCCTTTTTTTTTTTTTTAAAGGAGCAGTGGTATTATTGGGTCTACACATCCTAAAATATCCTTTGTGGACGTCCATACCGAATGCAGCAGCGTCCATGTGCCTAGCACATTTAACAGCCTGGATCTCTCACAGGTTGCTATATTTTGCATTAGTTAAGACAGGAAGTTGGTAGCTCAGTCAGAAGGGGAAGGGAGAATCTACTAATAGGTACTGAGTGACGTATTCATCTGGGTCAGATTTGGGAAGCACAGCCTCTGTACATAAAATTGAAGTTAGTTAGCTATCACATAGTAGACAGCCATTAAATTATTAAAAAATAATTTTATGAAGACCTTTCTTATAGATAAACAGACTTTCATAACAACCACTGACCAAGAGCTAATGCTTTCACTCTACTGAGCTGCGGGACTCCCAGGCGACTCTGGGTCAAGGTGATTGTGATTTCCCTCCTGGGACTCGTTAAACGCCAAAGGCTGTTTGGAAGCTGTACATTTGATCAGGTTGTTAGCTCTTTCTGATTTATTTCTTCTGAGAACCTTTAAATAAAAACTTCTGAAACTTTCAACAATAGTAAATAAAAACATCTGAAACTTTAAAAAGTAGTAGTTTATACTACAGGTACATAAAAATATTACCTGTATAAAATACAGAGATGAAATAATTAGAGTTGAGGTAAAAATAAATCAAGTTGAAAGTTTGGTGTAGTGGCACAAGCTCTTAGTGCCAGCACTTGGTAAGCAGGGGTAGGTGGATCTCTGTGAGTCTGAAATTAGCCTAATCTACAGAATGAGTTCCAGGACAGCCAGACCTACAGAGAGGAAGGAAGGGAGGGAAGAAAAGGAGGAAGGGAGGAAAAATAATAAATCAAGTCAACTAACTATATATTACTGTAGCTCATGACGCCCAGCTGTGCTCTATGCGCTACTATTCAGTTCGTGAGCCTCGGGCAAGGGGCTGGAGATTGAAAGACACGGAGACACGGACCTCTAGTCACTGGTAAAGAAGCCCTTTATTGAATAGCGCCACGGAGGCTTATATACCCAACACAGTCAGGTGGGCCGACAGGTGAAAACCTTATCCTCTGATCCTCAAGGCAAGGCAACACGTGTTGGTGAAGCAGAGCTGGTAAACAACTTTGACACAGCTTTCAGTAACTCAAATCAGAAGGAAAGTGAAGATCTCTAGCAAGGAAGAGCAGCTGGAGGCCAGGACTCCAAATGGTCCCAACATATTACCATATAGTTGTATTTGCTAAAATAGAGAATAAAAAATCAACATACAAGCCAGGCGGTGATGACACATGCCTTTAATCCCAGTACTCAGGAGGCAGAGGCAGGCGGATCTCTGGGAGTTCAAGGCCAGCCTCATCTACAAGAGCTAGCTAGTTCCAGGACAGGCTCTGAAGCTCCAGAGAAACCCTATCTTGAAAACAAAAAACAAACAAAAAAATCAGCATACAGCAAAATTTTATTTAAAAAAGACGCTCCCATCAAGTCCTTCAGCAGGGCATGTAGCACATTGCAATCCCAGCACTCAGGAGACAGAGGCAGGAGGACTGCCCTCAAGCTTGGCCATTCTGGACTACATGATGACTATCATGTCACATTGAGTACCACACAGGAAAGCTTTCATGAGGGAAAAACAATCAACATTTTCTACTAAAGAATACGTTAGAAATGGGTGTTGAGGTTCCCATCACAGGGAACACAGGGACTCTTCTACGACTCCACAGGAAATGCTTCCAGCACATTCTAAAGTTGTTCCTTACAGGCTAAAACTTCAAGAATCTTCAAGGACTTCTGAACTGTGATCTGGTGAGTATCCCCCACCAACTCTCTAAACTGGGGCAGGTAATCCTGTGCACCCTATTGACGGCCCCACAGCAGGCCGGTCTGCAGGACAGACAAGCATGACACGCTACGGTGTATGTTCATCAGCAGTCTGTTTAAGAGAACTGGTCCCGTAAGTGTATTTCGTACAGTGATCTGGTCGTGATTAGGAATTCTGAGGAACAGTTGGTGCTGCTAGAGGCAGATCTAGTGATACACCACCCATCTGCTCTGCTGCTGGCAGAGGCCGAGAGACTGTGCAGGCAACAGAACAGGGTGTGATCTATGGGGGTAGAGCCCGAGGAGTCACAGCACAGCTGGCAGTGGTGGGAGCTGGGCAGGAAGCAGGTGGCACAAAACCTCGGGGAATCTGCACCATGGCAGAAGGTCGGCCTAGAAGATCCTGGGCAGGGAAACCAGATCTGACAGCTCTCTGCTTGTCTGTGGGAAGACCATGAGCCAGGGAGAGGGTGGAGTCACCACCAGTCCACATGTAGTAGAGGTAGAAAGCATTAGATAGAGAAGGCACCAGGATGGACCCTGCTCACCATGACCAGGGAGAAAAATAGTAACTTCAAGAAGAACTTATTACTTTATCAACCCCAAACTCTGCCTGCACGTTGGCCAGACACAGAGTAAGATATCAGGAATTCAGAGCTCACCCCCAAGAAGCATCACCCCAGAAATCTGGCCCTCATTTGAACTCAAAGCACAGTTGGCAAAAGGGTTCATAATGGCTTTTGGGTGTCACAGATGTTTTCCTGGGTCCCAGGAGGGCTACAACTGCCTGGCTGACTGAGTGGGTCTAAGTGGTGCGCTGGATGTCATCAGCTGTCTTTGCTACAGTGTTGTCCCAGTATGAACACCCAACCACTATCTACCCTACCCTCTTCATTCTATGTGTGGCTACCCACAGTGCCTCTATCTTAACAAGATGACTGGAGAGCAGAACTTGTACCCAAGAAAACATGCAATGTACATGCTTACAATCTAGGGGCAGAATAGGATGCTGCATCTGCCTCTATGCCACCCAGCCTCAGGAAACTGTAGGATGAAACGCCTGGGGGTTTTGTTGTTGTTTTGTTTTTAATATTTTATTTTCGAGATTTATTTTTACTTTATGTGCATGGGTGTTAGGCCTGCATGTATGTTTATGCACCATGTGTGCAGTGCCCACAGAGGCCAGAAGAAGGCATTGGATCCCCAGGGAACTGGAGTTATAGAAGGTTGTTAGTCACCAGTGAGTGCTGAGAATCAAACCCAGGTCCTCTGAAAGAACAGTCAATGTTCTTTACTGCTAGGCCATCATTCCAGTCCCAAAATGTCTATTAAGGGAGTCAGTGGTCATTGAAATCACTTTCAGTGACATTTTTAGTATAAAGTGAGTTCGTATTTCCTTTCTGGAAAACTAGTATTTCAAGAACAACAGCCACTGCTCAGGACACAGTAAAGGGCCCTGCCTCACTCCCCACTGAGCCTTTTTCTGAGTAAACCAGCACCACTGGGTTGCCAGAAGTCTGCCAGCCCAGCAAACAGGAGTCTGGTCAGAGGCCCACTGCACAGTAGACAAAGGAGGAGGTGAAGAAGCCAGCTGCTCCTCTCACAAGGAAGTCATTGGCCATAAGAACTCTAGTTTCACTCATTCAAGAAGGATGTACCCACGAGCTGTAGGGTACAGTGTGCTTCCTTGGATTTCAAGGTTTATATGGTTCCCTTTCTCATGGAATCTAGTTTCAGAACTAAACATATACTGACAAGAGCCTAGAGACACTAACCTGACCCTATCCCCAGCTTCATGTCTACAGAAATAGACAACAAGGCCCAAAGCAGGGATAAGAAGGCGCCTACCACCTAGCCTAGAAACCCCAGTCTCGCCTGGACCTGCATGGTGATGATGCTGGCCAGCTGCAGCATAGGCAGACATGCATTCAAAGGTGGCCAGCGAGGGTATTATCAGGGTACAGGCTGGAGAAGCGGCCTAGGGCCCAGATGGGGAAGACATTCCTGTAACTTGTGTAGCTGATGGCACAGGACTTGTTGAAGACCCCAGGGATGTTCTCCTGGAAGAACACAGAAAAATGAACAGTTAAGGAACCTGTCCCTAGATGGCGGTCCTGACTATTGAATTTCCCAGCCCCAGAGCAAGTTTGGAGAAAGCTTGGGGAGAGCTGATGAACCAAAGACAGGCAACCAAAGGCAAGGAAGCACAGGTTCCAGCTCAGAGACTAGAGCTTGAAGGAAACATTCTTTCTTGGAATAGTGGTCTCCAAAACTCTGGTAACCACAGGGACAGATGAAAACCCCATCTGCACGTCTTGTCAGTGAAGGTATGATGGTAAAGCCAAGGTTCTGAAGGAAACATCAACTATCCAGGCCCTTCCCCAGCCAGTGCCCTTACAAATAGCAAAATGTGCTCAATATCTCAAGACCCAGCAACACATCCCAGATCTCCAAAGCACCCTAGGAGGAATGTGGGCACAGCAAAGTGAGCAAGCTGGAAAGTGACATTGGGACCACTGTCACACGGTCCTCGCACACCTGAGGCCAGTCTCCATTGGGGAACTGCTTCTCCAGCAGACATCTGATTCCTCTCTCCTGAGCAGCAACATCGGGATGCCTGAGGGGCAAGAAGACAGGCTTGAACAAACCTAGCATGTGGCATGAACATACATCTTAGGAGGACAAACATTCCCCAAATACTATGCTGATGATAGAGACACCTTAACAACCAGAACACCTGAGACTCCTACTGCAATCTTCCCAGGAGCCCTGAGAAGCAGGGCAGGTGCAAGCACAGGGACGGACAGTGAGCAGAGTAGGCATGAGGCTTGTCTTCCTCTCCTTGGGAATCTTTTTTTGTTTTGTTTTGTTTTGTTTTTCGAGACAGGGTTTCTCTGTGGCTTTTTAGAGCCTGTCTTGGAACTAGCTCTGTAGACCAGGCTGGTCTCAAACTCACAGAGATCCGCCTGCCTCTGCCTCCTGAGTGCTGGGATTAAAGACGTGCACCACCATTGCCCGGCTCTCCTTGGGAATCTTATCAGCACCGTGTGCCAGCCCTGTCAGCATGTCAACCATGTCTTCTATGGAGAGAATATCCTCTAACATGGCAATACATGTAACTCGGTATGAGCTACGGACACAGGAGGACCCAAAGTAGCTCTTAACACTGAGGCAGTATTCTCCCGACCACAGCCACCTCACTCAGTTCCCTTGGGCCCCAGCTTCTCTTGCTCTGCCAACAGCTACTAACTCTGAATAGATAAATAGACCATAGAGAGGTTAAGTCTCTCTAAAGGGAACCACCCAGCCAGGCTGCCACTTAGCCTAGGAATACAGTGTGTGGCTTCTGAAGCTGCCGATATCCACAGTAATGGAGGGATAATGGCTCAGTCCTGGGCTCCTTTGACCTCTTCCCACATCTATCACCCTAGTCGAGCACCCTACTATGCCCAACAATAGGTCCCATCGCCCTTACCGCACAGCCATCAGGCCCATCAGGGCCCAGCATGTATTGTGGACCTGGGACCTGGCACTCTGCACATAACGCCGTTGTTCACAGGACTCAAAGTCCTCCCCCCAGCCTCCATCTGCCATCTGCTGGGACAGGAGGAAGTTGCAGGCCCGGGACACTTCTGTACATGCAGTCCTGCAGAGAGGAAGAGATCTGAGACACCATGTCTTGGAAGGATCTAAGCTGTCTATACCCTACTACTCTGACAGGCTGCCTTGGGTCATGGGAGGGGCCTGCTCAGGTGAGTGGCTATAGGTGTACATGTCTCACAGGGCTGCTGGGCACAGAGAAAAACACTCTGCAGCTACAGGCATATGCAAGCTGATTATCTGGGCACATGGAAACAGACCCAGGGTCCCTGGGCCACATCTAGCTTAGTACAACTTCCCTACTCCAAACCCACTAGGTCTAGAAGCATCGGCTAAGCAGTCAGAGGCAGGGCCTGAACCAAGCCCTCTTCCTGAGTTCCTGAGTGAGACCCCAGTACTTCCTCACTCAGGATGAGAGACAAAGATTTGTAAGACTCTGAGGTAACACCTAGCCAAGGCTTATAAGCCAAGAAAATAAGTACTCAGAACTCCCTTCTTCTGAAACAGTGATCTTCACTCATTGTTTTAAAATATTAAACAAATAAAATCAAATATCAAAGGGGAAAAAAACCAAGCAAAACATTACTAGGCTGGTTTTACTGTCAATTTAACACAGTCACCTGGGAAGAGAGGTCATCAACTAAAGAATGTGGGAAGGTCCAGCCCACTGTGTGAGAAAGCCAGCGGAGTGGGGTTTTTCTCAGGGTTTCTGCGTCAGGCCCTGCCCTTTCATCCCTCAGTGATGGACTATGATCTAGAAGTATAAACCTAAAGTAAGCCCCTTCTTCCCCAAGGTGCTTCTGGCCAGTGTTTCATCACAGCAGTAAGACAGTCCAGAACAATTGTCATGGCAATGCCCTCGCTTGACATCAGTCAAAGAGCTACACTTACCCATCTTGGTAGGTATGCCCCATGCAAGCGAAAGCTTCCAGGCCAAACCAGGTGCCATAGGTGAAACAAACCCCCCAGGAGCTAGAGGGAGACAAAAGAGAAGGTCAGCCTTGGTCTTCATTCCAAGTGAGAGTACAGGCACTCCACACAGGTATGGGACAACCTCAAGCAGAGGGCAGAGCTGGGAGGGAGCATGGTGGTACAACCATACATTCATAGCACTGGCTGAGACAGGGGGTTGCTGTTTTAAAGACAGCCTGAGATACACAGCAAGATCCTGTCTCACAAAACCGAAGAGTAAGAGACATACAGAAGAGGACAGAGGGTTGGGAAAGGAAAGCAAAGAGGGGAAAGGGACTTGGGCAGCTGCTAAGAGCAGCGTTCACACACATTCCACACAGTGCAAGTGTGAATGCTGTTTCAAGAGGCGCCGCTCACCCAGCTCAACCACTGCTCCTCCACTAGACACAAAGAACTGCTGATGTACACAAGGAGGAGGGCAATCGTGTTTAGGCCACAGGGCCTCCCAGCATGCAGCCCAAGTGCTCCCTCAACACAAGCTCTCAGCTAAGGGAAGGCCGAGCATCAGTCAGGGAATATGACCAGCCCGGAAGTCCCTCTTCCTGAGCCCCTCAGGGAAAAAGCAAGGGCAGACTCCCAACCCCATGCACATGTCACCACCTCCCACCAACCCCTCTGCAGGTGAGCCCAGGTGCCTACTCACCCCTCCCAGGAGCCATCAGCTCTTTGCATCTTTCGGCAGAACTCCAGGCCTTGCTTGAGGGTCTCCCTGCAACACGGGCAGTGAGCCCAATGAACACTGCAGGCAGAATCAATGCCTTCCCCAACCGCACCTACACAGTGGTCTCAGAAAGGTGAGAATGGCCTCTCCCCTTCAAACAGATCAAAACAAATGTTCAAAAATGAAAAAAAAAATGGCCAGGTGGTGGTGGCACACACCTTTAATCCCAGCACTTGGGAGGCAGAGGCAGGTGGATCTCTGTGAGTTCGAGACCAGCCTGGTCTACAAGAGCTAGTTCCAGTACAGGCCACAGAGAAACCCTGTCTCGAAAAAGAAAAGAGAGAGAGAAAGAGAGAGATGAAAAAATGTAGCTATAGGACACAGAAGGGGCACACAGACTGTCAAAGTTCAGAAGAAACACAAAGGACAATAGCTTTTGGAGACAAAGACCACATGAGAAGTAGCGCTGAAAACTACCAAAGCCACTGCCAATGACACTAGTGTCAGGGGCCAAACAAATGCTATAAAATGAGCTAGATAAAACCACCCACAACAACAAAGTGTTTTGGGCTGCTCACTTGAGATGGAGCCTGGTCCCCCTGAATCATTTACAGCAGCTTTCATTTAGAAAATTCTTCAGGCCATCTATTTTCACGAGCTAGTGTGGTCTGGCCCTAAGGGTGCTTCTCCATTTATTCCATTTCAGGCCAGGCCTCTCCTTAATTTCCTCATCTCCTCCTGCACAGGCCTTGGCTACCGCATTGCATTTCCTAGTGCTCTTTCTCCCCTTCAAACTGTCCATTTGTATTTCTGCCCCCATTTACTCCTGTCCACTGTGCACCTGCATATGAGCAATTACTATCACACAGTTAGCCTCAGGCAAGTTCTTAGGAGAGGGCAGAAGTTAGCTACTATTTGCCAAAATATCACAAGAATAGTCTCTAGCCCAGTTGCTGATATTGTTCCCAAATGGAACCCCCTGAGCTGGGCCTCTGCGGTCTCCTCTGCAGTCTGCACAGTTCTCAGCACTGTCTTCCATGCTCCTACTAGGATGGTCCATCGAGCTCTGCGTACAGCGTTCAACCACTTTTCTAGACCAAAGTTAAAAATCCTCCCCAAAGCCATATGGTTGGGTCTGTCACAGCAATCTATCCTGGTGCCACCTTCTATACTGGTTACTTTCTATTGCTGTGATGAGACACCATGACAAAGGCAACTCATAAAAGAAAGAGTTCAGTTAGGCTCACAGTCTCAGGCGGTGAGACGGAGGCACTGGATTGATGTTCCGTGGGGACAAATGAGATCAGTCTGAATGTTACTAACTGAGCAGTCTCTCCCAGCTTAATCTCTTTTATGTGTATTGTTCTATCATGTATGTTTTTTGTGAACTGTCTCAATGCTAGGAGTGGGCTTCTAAGGTGACCTCCCTAGAAGCTGTTAGTCAAGCCCCTCACACCATAAGGCTATAGCCACTGTTCTTGGCTACAAAACAAAACTAGATAGTCCTTAGTGTTAAAGACACCATAAGCTTTGGCCAAATTAGGCTAAGACAAAAGTAGAAAATCCTTCCCTGCTAGCTGGCTTTCATAATACTGGAAGACAGCATGCAAGCTGTTGGGGCATAACCAGCTATGAGGCCTGCTTGCTACAGTGCAAACATCAGGTAAGACACGCCCACTAATACAATAGTAACACAACACTAACACAATAGTAACACTGCAACGTCACTGCCTTCTGCTGCGATGTAACTCATGTGATATTGGAAGCCAAGGCAAAGCTCCTGGTTAGAAAAAAATCACGGACCCCAATAAGGAGTCCATTGCTATTGTTTTATTAAATGGATATGATATGCCTATCACATTTCCTTCTAAATCTGTGTTTGCACCCTTACATTACTGCTGCCTTCAGTCTTCATCAGTAATAATGAGAGGTATATCACAAAGAGTCATAACTAGTCACGCCTCTGAGACCAACGAACTGTTGCTGTGTCATAGTGGCCCAATAGTGAACCACAGACAGAGAGAAACGAACAACTGTACCAACCCCTCCAAGATGCAAGAAACATCACAAACAACGTGGACCAAAAGAATGCAAGAACCAGAGGAAGGGAGGAACTATAGTGTGGTTACTTCCACAGAAGTGAAGCATTCCCTGCACATCTGTGTAACAGTGAAAGAACCAACATATATCCACAAGGGGGGACACCATCAAGGCGGGTTCAAAGTGAGCAACAAGAATCTGTGACTGAGAAGACAGGAGGACATTCCTTTCATGGAATGATAGGGGGTATAAATCAGTTGATGACAAGGGTCTCCACATGACACTCTCAAGAGCGTCCGAGAGATATGTATGCTCATTTTAAAACATGTACAAGATGATGGGAAAAATAACCTATTCTTGTGTTACAGTTATACTGTCTTCCCCAGACCAACACACACACACGTACACACACGTACACTCACAGACTTACACAGACTCACAGACTCTTGATGGATCTGTAGGCACCTGAAGCTATTCCTCTGTTTACTCCAGCCACTATCCTGTGAGAAGTCACGGCCTATTGTCTGAGAACGCTGCCCTCGCCTTCCTTACCTGATCTCTACTGCCCTGTGGTCTGGATAATACTCGTGGAAATGCTTCAGAGACTGCATCACTCCTGAGGTACACTCCACATATGTGTAGTCAATCATGATGTCTCCTAGAAAGGGAAAGGAGGAGGCACCTGAGCTCATAGTCCAGGCCAAGAATGTAGTGAGCACGTGTTGAGGCACGCAGGACTTACACCCAGATGTCACCCCAAGATCAACCTGGGCAGTGTGACTAAAGTGAGCATGATGGGCAGAGACCTGCACACCTGTGCTGCAAGGCACACAGCTTTGTCATTAGCAGGAGAGTGGAAACCTAGTATAAGGTCTCCATGGCCCGAGACAAAACCACAGCCACTCATCAAGAATACAGATACTCCATACTCTGAGGCCCAGAGAGAGCTCTGCACAGACCTGCCAGCATGCCAGGCCTGGCCTATATGCCAAACTGTTAGTCAACACACTCACCGAAGACCTCTGAGGGGTTCAGCAACTCCAGCAAATGCCCCCCACGCTTGGTCTCGTAGGTAGCAAATCCTCCATCAGAATTCCTCATGCCCAACAACTGTAACAAGAGGGGGACAGACTGAGAACCAAGCACACAACTTACAGCATGACTTTCCCAAAGCACCGCAGGACTGACAACCTATAGGACAGGAGTGAGGGGTAAGAAGCCAGTTTCCATGCTGAGCCCTTAGGTGCTCAATGCAGCTGCCCACAGTATCTGGAGACACATTCCAATGCCAGGCCAATGCAGAGCTCCACAGTAAGACACACATAGGACAGGAGTGCTAAAATCCACACAGAAATGAACAGACATTTCCAACTTTCCTTTGAATACCACCAGGCCTTCCAAATGAGACCTGCAGAACTCTCAGCACAGATGAGCTCTAGAGCCAAGATGACAAGCCCCGGGGACCATACAGCCTCCTTGTAACTTCTGGGACTGTTTGGACACCATGTCTTATAGCACAGGGCCCTATGTACACACCCAGCCCAAGTTTCTAACCCTGGGTCTGTCCCAGGACTCACAGTCTCAGATTCTGATGCTCCTACACCCTCACCTTGGTCTGCTAAGACAGAACCACAGAAGAGGGCGTAAACACGAGGTAGGACACTCACCACAGCCACAGTGTCACAGAGCCGCTCTCGGGGGATGTGCTCGGTGATGAAGGGACACTGCTTCTGCAGGAGCAGCACAGACTTCAAAGCCTCGGCTGTGCAGTCAGCAACAATCCAGCCACAGTCCAGTGTGCTGAAGCAGAAACCGCCCTACAGAGACAGAGTGTAAGGGTGCTCCTCCCCTGCAGAGCTGTAACAGGAGGGCAGAGGCCTCTCTACCGCACAGTGGTACCTAAACTGGGCATAGCTGAATAGACCTGAGCTTCAGTACAGGGACTATCTAGGACTTTATGCCCACCTGACGGCCCTTGGAGCTTAGCAATAAAGTGATCTGGACCTGAACAGCAACAAAGGTGCCCTATGGACCCCACTATGGGAGGCAGCAGCTACATCAATGTCTCATTCCACAACCTGCAGCCAAAAGCAGGCCCTTACAGCAAAGAAGGTTAATGCTGGCTCTGAGTCCTTTATGCCCTCTGCCTTGATTTCAACACTCCAGCTCAGCATCTGTGTGTGCTAGACATCTGAACTGCCCTGAAGCCCGGCCACAGAGGTGTAGGCTATCTCAAGGGATGATGAATTCCTGACATGAGGCATCTACAGAGCAAAAAGCCAGAAAGCCCTCCTCAAAGGGAAGACAGCTGGGTGTTGGCTTAGGTGGGTTGCCCACACATACCTTGCACATCTGGCGGTAATACTTCTGATAGTCAGGAAGGTTGTCTGGGACCTGGAGAGCAGCAAGGAACGTATGTGGAAAACAGAAACATGGTCAGTGCAGCATGGCACCCATGAGACCTGTCACCGTATCACTACTAGGAAAGAAGATCATCCAGAGAGAGCTACACAATCCACTCTCCTGCCCAGCCTCGTGGGCTCACTACTGAGCTGCATGACTCAGGTCAACGAGAAAGCAAACAGGTCTGCAAATGCAGCAGGGTCCACTGAGATGGGCTAAAGACCCATTGCTTAGTGTAGGGCCTTGATCAGGCCCTGTTGTGGAAGACAGTGCTGACTCACTCCCAACAGCCCTAGACGCACATGGATAACAGCTACATGGAGCTGTATCCTGGTGGGATCAGAGGACAGAGGGTTAGGGGCACGAGAACTCTAGGGTAGGAGGATGCCAGTAGGATCAAGGCTGGAGGCATTCACTGTGTCTGAAGCAGGGTATGCAAGGCCAGCCTAAGAAAGCAGTACATGATGGGGTATAGGTGGCTATGAAAGGCAGGGATGAGAGATACTGATATGGCTGTACTTGGTCTCAGGGAAGGCAGGCACTGGCAACTCAAAAATGACTATGATGTTCACAGGCTGTTGATCAAGGACTCAACTCCTGACTGTGCCACAGGCTGGCTTTGGGCCCCTGCACACAGGTGTTTTGGCATGAAGAACAGAAATCACTGGCTGGTGATGGGCTACCATGGGCCACAGCCAGAGCTACCATAGGATGACTAGTTGTACCAACATGGCAGGGCAGAACAGGGCAGAAACAACCCAAGGAAGCCAGATTGGGGCAGCAGGAGAGATGAGGAAGGGCACAGGCCTCACCTGTGAAAGCCGCAGGAATTCGTGAGCCTTCTGCAGGCAGGGCAAAAACTCAGGTCTATGGTGTGCACCTGCCTGAAGACAGTAGAATAGCACGGTTAAGCCAGTCTGCCGGTGCCCTGGCAACATCCTGCCACCCCACCCCCAGAAAATGACGCATCTTAGAGTTGTCTGGGGAAACGTTTCCTGAGGCTCTCAGCTTTAAAGACAGAAAAGACAGTGAGACACAACTAAAGACAGTAGTGGACAGAAGAGACCACCCTAGACAGTTACCAAAGTCCCACCTGTTCTGCCAGGCCTCACTTTAGGCAGCCCAATTGTCCAAAGACACCTCGGGATTTCACTGCTCACATTCCCACAGGCAAGGAAACACTTTTTCTCTAACTCACATAGCAGCTAATGTTCTAAGAGCCTCAAGCCCACGCGGCCCAGGTACCACCCTGCTCTCCACTCCCTAGGCTTATTTCCCAGTTTAGCATCCAGTTCCAGAGGATTATGAACAGGGGATTGGGAGCCAGGCAAATGGGAAGCTCAAGGGGCAGAGGCAGGAAGCAGCATCATTTTCCTCAGGGTGAACGTGTGGCTCACACACACAGGAAGTTCACACGGGACTACAGAGAAACAGAGCCGCACACTTACCTCCAACAGTGCTTGGATAGCAAATGACGTGTCCCAGATCTGTGATCCATTGGTGCCCTGTTCACAGACAACGAGCTGTTACAGCAACCCCATCCACTGACTCCTAGAATCCGAGGGTGTTGGAGACATACCCAGCTAATACCTTATCCCAGAGTCTGAGCCCTGTGCACCAAAGCAGCTGACAAAGGTCAGAAAGAACCCTAAGCCTTGCAGGCAGCCATGGATAACAGAGCCCTACCTGCCTCTAAAGTCCCAGCAGAATAGCACTTTCTGGACCTGGACACATCCAGGACCACATGATCCCGTGAAGGCTCCTCAACACCCATGACAGCAGGGTACCCCAGGCATGGGACAGGCAGAAATAAAACTCCTCCATTTCCAAATATGCCTGAGGGGTTAGGGACCCAGCTGACACATTACTGTGGCCCTGACAGGGTGAGGAAGGTCCACTTCAAATGCCACCCTGGAACCCTGAATTTCTGGACAACACTCTTGGGTCTCAGTGGAGGAAATGGATGATCAAATCCACAATGAGTTTTGTTCAGGAATCTCTAAATATTTGACAGAAACCCCAGCTCCCAACACTACAGGGTAATCATAGACTCTAAGTTTCTCACAGCTCCTTGGGGGCCAAAGATCCCAGGCAAACACCTGACCAAGAAAGAAGCATTTCAACTGCCCACCCTTTGGCCAGAGCCCTAGGAGGATCTAGGGCAAAGGTGACCATACACCAACTGCTATCCCCATTACCACTGGGTACCAAGAAAGGAACAATTTTCAGGGCCTGCCCCTCTGCCCCAGAGGCTCCTCCTGTACTGGTGGCTAGAGGGGAATCTCTAGGGTTATCCTATTAGGAACAATCTCTAGGGTTATTCTATTAGGTGAGCACACAAGCTCCTAGTGACCCGCCAGAGGAGTTCCATGTGGTCTCACAGAGAGGCCATTCCCACCCAGAGCCACTTTCCCTCACAACAGGAGGAGGATGGTTTCGGGAGGGTCTGAGCCGAGTCTGGATTTGCCATAGTTTAGTCTACCCTGATGAAAGACTACAGATGAACCTGTGAGAACAAACAGCAACCACAGAGACCAACCCCACAGACACGAGGAATAAAAAGTGATTCTGTCTCTCCTCTTTTTCTACAAGAACTGTATTGAGGATGGTTTTCCAACCCTGTCCCATTTTTTTTTTTTTTAATTCAGAAACAGGGTCTTGCTGTATAGCACTGTGTGGCCCACACTCAATTGTTCTGCTTTAACCAACTGAGTGATGGTACTACAAGCAAATGCCACCATGCCTGACAGGCACTTCTGAATCCTAATAAATAAGCAGAGATGGTGACAGAGAGAGGCAGCCTCAGTTCTATAGCCCTTACCTGCATTTTCATGCCATCAAGGCCCAGCCTATGGGGATAAGAAAAGATTATGTCAGGGACAGTGTGAAAGCTGGAATTCTAGCTGTCCATCAGGAGCCACACACAAGCAAAAGAGCACACACATCTCCCACCTCCCGCCACGCTGACTTCAGGGCTGCCCAGCTGGGCTCACAAGCACAAGGCCTACACCCAGCAGGAACAAGACAGAGGCTTACCCAGGGAGCTCTAGTCCACGCCAGGGTAAATAGAACCTTCTATGGCCAGATCTACTTTGCTATCCTCAGCTCACACCACACCACCAGAGAGAAGATGGCCTTTATGTGCCTAAGCCTTCCTGCTATGGTCACTGTGACAGTCCCCACCTTGGACACAGTACAGGGCTGACAAGCCTCTTGTCCGCTGGCCTTTTTCACAACAATCTAAGACTGCCTGCTTCCAGGCTTCCTGGCTCTGACTCTGGGAATTATCCATAGTCACAGGTAGGTAATAAAAAAAAAAAAAATCTTCCCAAAGACAATCTAACTGGCAGTGCCCCTGATTCCATAAAATATTCTCAGAAGTTTGACACCCTGGCACCCCTATCTAGATGAGGCATAAGGGTCAGCATTAAGCTGCATGCCCATGGTCAGCACTTGGCACCACACCCCAGCCACCACTCAGTCACACTCACCAAAGGTAATCTGGGATCCTAGAGATGTGCTCCTGGAAGGCAGGGGAGGAGGGCCCATCCACTGCCCAACGAACAAGCATGTTGATGGTTTTTGAGATCTGCAGGATATGTGGGCTTCAGGACCCATGCAACTTTACCCTGGGACAGGGCCCCATCTGTTCTAATACAAGCTTCCTAAGTGTTCTCTATGCGTTCATGCCCCGAGACTCAAACTGAAGGCAATGTCACTCAAGATTCTGAGTCAGCTTAGGGTGTGACAAACAAGGACCAAGAGTCCACAGAGAGGGAGGAGGAAGCTCAGTTTATCCAGAGAACCTATGGGCAGCCGACCACAGTGCAGTCCCCAATATTACAACCCACGTCCTGTTCGTCTCCCATCTATAAGGACAGCTTCCTTGCTGGGTCTCCACTAGCTCTGGTCACTATGTGCTGACTACTCAGCCTCAGACATGTGCTCTGTAAGGTCCCAAAGCCTGTGCACAGTTGGTCGGACTAGAAGCCTGGCATCCCCAGCCAGATGGGAGAGACCAGAAGTGAACATGAGGATCCTGCTGTTTGCATTACACCCCTAGGCACTTATAACTCTTATATAAAGGATATAAGATGGATTATCTAGGGTCCATCTATGAGGGAGTAAGTGGAAAAACACACCCCACTGAGTTGCCCAGAAAGCTCAGAAAGTAGTCTTCCAGGAGGTTCTCAGACTCTTAGACAAGAGCCAGGTAGGAAAACGGGAGTCTAGGAAATGAATATTAAGTGGTGCTTCGAATACACTGACCCAGAATCTAGGAAATAAGCCTGCCACATTCCTAACTCCACAGAGCCTAGCTCCTAGGGCATCTGACAAGACCTCACTGCCACCAAAGGTGCCGCAGGCACCCAGGATGGGGGCACTGACCGGGCCAATGCTGATGCACTTAGTGAAGCGGTCATCGGCAACAATATGTTCATACAGCATTCGGATGGCCCGCTGCCGCAGGCTGGTACTATGGAAACGTTCATACAGGTTGAGGATTCCTGAAGGGGAGAAGGCATTGGGGACACTCAGCAACAGGAGAGGACAACTGGCATTCCTGGACAGGCTGCGCCCTAGTCCTACAGACAGGAATGGATCCTCCACAGTCCAGCATCTGGCCTCTCATTTCCCCGGGGATCCCTCCTCCCACTCACTCTGTTTCATCTGTACTTCCTCCTTCTCATCTAGGAAGGGCTGCTTCCTACCTCCCACCGTGACCCTGCCCTGCCCTACCTAGGTCACCTGACAGCAGCTGGTCTTTGCTAGGGGACCAGAGCAAGGTTCTATCTTCTGAGTTTCCACTCCAGGGCCACTTATTTATTGCATTGACAGAGTGAGTCAGAGTGAATGAATTATGTGGAGGGCTGACCATCATCTAACTATTAACCCAGACTCTCCCAACCCTCAGGAAGCACCTACCATACACCACATGCAGCAGCCAGCTATGTGGCGTGTATAGCTCATCCGGGGACACGTTGTTCTTCTGTGCTGGCCAATCAATGCTGGCATAATCTTCCACGTAGAGCTCCTAAAGGGCAGGGGACACCTGAGTGCCTAGCAGAAGCAGCAGGCAAGCCCCCCCGAACATAGACGATGGACTAGCTCTAACCAGGGGTGATCTCTGGCTGTACATTCTCAGGGTTCTGGGTCACATCCTTTCTCAGTGGTGGAGACACCCAGCAAACCACCACTACAGGGTGTAAGATCCAGCTAGTTCAGTGACACCAGGGCTAATCTGAGGAGCTGTCCCAGTCCAAGAGCCAAAGTCCCACCCTAGTGCAAATCCTGTTCCAAAGTCCATCTCAGGGCTCTTTCCCAAGAACAATGACTACAAGCACAGGTTAGGACTGCAGCCTGTGAACTCTCCAAGCCCCGCTGTACAATAGCAGATGCCTTTCAGGCCCCTGTGAGCAGTTTATCTTTTGTTTACAGGTGAGAAGGCAGAGACTCCTCTGGACCCCAGAGTACAAAGATGCATTTAAGCTCTAGGGACTGTGAGCCAAAGCCTTACAAGGTCCCTAGAGACCATAAGGCTTACCTGGCGGAGGCTCTGAACCAGTGGGTCCTCTGAGGCACTTAGCCGAGTGGCATAGCAGTAGCTCATGGGCAGATAGACCTGCCGGCAGTGACACCAGAGAGTGGAAGGGTGTGCAGGAACCCATTCAGGAAACAACCTAGAAGAGAGCATGTGTCAGTGGGACAGGACATAGGCCTTAGGCTCTTCCAAGCATGGACACTTATGCTGCTGTGAGTACATCCATCCATGTGTGTGCATGCTTGCACTCTGTATTCTAATGCCAAATGACTGTGGAGTCCTATGTGGAGCCCTACAGTGTAGGGACACAGACCAGAAGCCTCTCCAGCCCCAAACTTCAGCTCCCTACTCTAGCCTGGCAAAGCCTTCCTCTGCCTGCACCTCCCCAGGGAAGCCTAGCATCTAGCTGGTAGAGCTGCCAATGAAGGACCACTGGATGTTAGCTCAATTGTACTATATACCTCCATACTTCAAGAAACAGTACAACCGCCCTGCCCCACACATGGAGAGCTCTCTCCACGCCCCTCACTGGCTCAGGCATTTGCCACGTCTTCCACTTATTCAACCAAGCTGTAGAGCCAAGCCTTTTAGTCCTTGTTTCAGGACCCTGTTGTCTTCCAAGCGGTCCCTCACATCCTATCTTTCTGCATATGAAAGCTATCTACTACAGGAACCCTCAACTCTGTCTTCACGAGGACAGCAAGCTCTGCCTGAACTCTGTATAGCTCTGGAGATCTTATCTAACCTGGGGTAAATTTATATACACATTATATAGAGAGCCAATGTTCTTATAAGATAGTCACAAAAAAAGATAAAAACACTGACAATAGGTTTCAGTTAGTAAGGAATAGAAATTTATTCTGTTGGGTAAATATTAAAAAATAAAAAAAATTTAAAGATGCCCGTGGAAGTGTTCATTGGTGAAATGATATCTAGGACTTATCAAATCAGTTAAGAAAACGAGATACAGGGATGGGGGAGGCTCTTCCTTTACTCCTAAAGATGCTCCAAGTCTTTGTAATTACCAGGTATGATCTGCTATCTATCCCCACAAAGACCAAGCCACACAATGGGTCTGGAAATACCCTACAGTGTCCCACAGCCTGCTCCACTGCTGTGTGGTTTGACAGCTTGCTCTTACCGAAAAGAGAACCCCCTTCTACCTATGCGTGGAACACATGAAGGGCCTCTGGTAAGAGGCTAATCCACCCCGTTAGGTCCTATCAGTCTACTACAAGGCAGTGCAATAGGCAGAGGGCAAACATACCACATCTCAGGGAATAGGGTATTGAGTCCTTCCCAGCTATAAACATTCAGGATGGCCAGCCAGAACTTCCCCCAGGAGGGGATGGCCACCGCACCGCCTGGAAAGATAACAGGAAAAGGTAGCTACTGTTAACGTGTGAACACTGGCTTGAAGCTATCTCTTGTACCCCTTCTTGCATGAACTGCCATGGGTCTGGTAACTCCCAGTCAGGAATAAGTGTGACCAACCTTAGGAGAGCTGTTTACAGCCCTTATCCCTAAGAAGGAACACATGAAGGCAGCCACCTGTGAAGGCAGCTCAGGGAAGGAAAGAAGAGGCTAGTGCTGTGCACTGTGCATTGTGCTGCACAGCCAAGACCAAGCTGCGCATCTGTGCGTTTCCACTCAGCAGACAGCCTGGCACAAGTGACTGCAGACAGTCTAGCATGCAGCCCGCATTCAGAGCCACTCCCGCCCTTACCAAGCAATGGTCAGCCTTTTGTGCAGCACATGGCAATACTGACTTATACACATTTTATAAGTTCTCTCCTAAGTCCAAATGTGTCAAAGTTAGAAAGACTGAGAAAGTTGCTAGCGGAAGCATGGTTCAAGCACGTCCCTCCTCCTTGCAGGCCTCAGAACAAGACAGCAACAGGGAAACAGAGAAAACTTTGAGAGCACGTGATCAAGACCATCAGAGGTTATAATGACTTACTTAATTACAACAGGAGCAAACACTTGAAAGAAGATTGAAGCATTTCATAAGGCACACAGAACACTTCCTCTAGCCTGGGAAGTCAGAAAGAGAGCCCGAAGGAGTGAAGTTTAAGATATACCATAAGTGTAAAGAGGAGTTTCCAAGACAGCAGGGCGAAGGTGGACAGTGGGGCGAGAGGACAGAGCACATGGGAACCTAGAGGTAGGAAATCACTTTCATCAAATGAGCAAAGAGCGAGACAGGAGTGCAGGTCCTGGACCACATGACGAGCTGCAGACTAGTAATGCAAGACAAGCTCTGTTCTAAGAGCAGGGGGAGCCACAGAGCCTGTGAGGGTTGGAATGGTCTCCAAAGGCCACAGGTGAGTTGAGAAGTAGCCATGCCCAGGCCCAGAGATGTAAGTGAGGAGGGAGAGCAGGGCCCTCACTAGGGACGTGCACCCGAGCCCAGCTGCCTTCCGTGGGCAGACTCCATGAACTGTCCCACAAGTACTGTGTTAGCATGGCGCCTTTAAATCTTTACCAATCCATGAAGGAAGCAGAATATAAAATATCAAATTGTTTTGAGCTAAGGATAAACTTAACTGGTAGAATGCTTCTCTAGCAGGCACAAAGCCCTAAGTTCAAGCCCCAGCACTACATACATGAAGCATGGTCATGCATGTCTGTAACCCCAGCACTACATACATGAGGCATGGTCATGCATGTCTGTAACCCCAGCACTCAGGAGGAAAAAGCAGTTAGATCAGGAGTTCAAGGCCAACCTTGGTTACGGGATAAGTTCAAGGATTGCCTGGGAACATGAGACCCTGCCCTCCCCAAACAACAAAACCATGGCAGCACTCAAGTTGTAGCTGTGCTAAGTGGGCAAAGAACTGGCCACACAAGCCTGGCATCCTGAGTGTGATCCATGGAACTCAGGTAAAGATGAAAGGAGAGAATCAACTTCCCAAAGTTGTCCTCTGACCTCTCCACGTGTACTGTGACACACACACAATCCACACACGCACCTCACAAACACACACAGAAAATAATTAATTAAAAATAATAAAACTAGGGCTCAGAGGACCTGACTTCAGTTACCAGAAGCCACATGACAGCTAGCAGGTCTGTATCTCTACAACTCCAGAGGCTCCGACACTCTCTTCCAGCCTCCACGAGCACTGCATACACGTGGTGCACAGACATATGTGCAGGCACCCATACACATAAAAGTGAGTGAGTCTCCAGCTGGGCAGTGGTGGCGCACACCTTTAATCCCAGCATTTGCGAAGCAGAGGCAGGTGAATCTCTGAGTTTGAGACCAGCCTAGTTACAGAGTGAGTTCCAGTACAGCCAGAGCTACATAGAAAAACCCTGACTCAAAAAAATAAATAAATAAATAAAAATAAAAAAATAAACAAAAAACCCAAAAAAGTCTTTTAAAATAATTAAAATGAATAATTATTATTAATATTACACAGCTCAACAATTTCCACTTACTCATGTTTTTCCCAGTGTTTCAACTAGAGGTGCATCTTACTAATTCCCATTTATAAGAGCTCACTGTGTCAGTATGACACAAACCCCATGTGCCATACAGAACATACATACCTTTTTTGTGAAGAATGTTCCGAGCACGTACAAGGTCAGGATCATCAGGCCCAACACCCAGGATTCTGAGAGCCACATAGTTCAAGGCAGTCCCAAACACCGTGGACTTGTCCTCAACATGCCTAATGGAAACATGAGACTGGTGGGAAAGGGGCTTATGTCATCTGTCACTATTTCTAAGAAATAAAGTCATACTGGGAGTGAAGTCCGCCTAGAAAAAACTACTAAGGCATCTCCTACCAGCATGACAACGCAGGAAGCACACTGTGGGAAAGTTTAGTCCACCCAGCAGGAGAGCCAACTGCTCCAAAACTAGCTGTGCAGGGCCTGCCTACCCCTCTGCTCCCAGAATGTCTACATCAGAAAAGCAGGTGGAGATAGGTCTGTGGGGCCCCTACATTTGCTGCCATCTCTGCTGCCTCCACAATTTTAAAACACCATGGCTTTAACTTGGCATGTGAGTCTCAAGACTCACAACATTAGAAGTAAAACCCTGGTCAGGCTTCATATAGGAACCAGCTGCTCTCCGCCCACCAGGCTTTCTCCCACCCCACCTTAGGCCCATGGTTGCAATTATCCTGTTGCCTGGAAACCCAAGCAAGAGTTACATAAAAACACATGCAAGCACACACAGGTACGTATGTGCGATTGGACACTCACAGGCCCCAGCCGCCATCGGGGAGCTGCACTGAGCGCAGGTAGCGTATCATCTCCTCTCTGTATCCAGCCGGCAGGGGGATGTGTGACACATGGCATGTAATCAGGAGACCTGCATGGTGAGAAGGATGGCCCACATTAGGAACGACACTCAGCACCACTAAGCCCAAGCTCTTCTTTTTTTTTTTTTAAACTCCAACTTTTTTTTTAAATACTTATTTATTTACTTATTTATTATGCATACAATATTCTGTCTGTGTGTATTGCAGGCCAGAAGAGGGCAC
>NC_022028.1:46587699-46589491 GCF_000317375.1 Microtus ochrogaster | reverse complement strand
AAAACAAAACAAAACAAAACAAAACAAAAACACTGTCAGGTCAGGGCCTGCAGAGCCCAAGTGGTAATGCCTGGCACCTATACCACAGTCTGGGTCAGGGAAACACAGCAGAGCCTTGAAGAGGCCGCCCACAAGTGCTCTGAAAGCCTATTAAGAGCCAGTTCAAGATCAATGGGACTACAGGGGGTGACCAGGTCTTGCTTTAACATCTGCTTGGGGGCTGGAGAGATGGCTCAGAGGTTAAGAGCACTGGCTGCTCTTCCAGAGGTTCTGAGTTCAATTCCCAGTAACCACATCATGGCTCACAACCATCTGTAATGAGATCTGGCACCCTCTTCTGACCCACGGGTATACATGCATACAGAACACTGTATACATAATAAATAAATAAATCTTTTTAAAAAAATCTGCTTGGGACTGAAATACTAAAATGGCAACCCCGGATAGGATAATAGTTATTGCTCAGATTTTAGTGTTTGGTTTTATAAATTTTTTACATGTATGTGCCACTTTGCACATATGGGGACAGATGACACTATACAGGAAACCTTGATCCCATGCCTGGTCTTTGAGTGCACACTCGTATCTTCATCATCCACAGGCAGTTCCATACCAAATGTCCATGGCATGGCATGGTATGGGAAGGGGATCATATGGCAGCTACTATAGAAACAAACCCACATTCTCCTAAGAATTCAGGCTACTGAGATAGAGTTAAAACTCAACGAGGAAAAGGGTCTGGATACATGAATATGGGTTTCTTTAAAGAAACATTGCCAGGATGTGAAAAGTCTTACCTAAACTAGATCAGAGACCCACATGTTCAAACGCAATCATGTTACCACTCACCAACCTGGACCTATGGTTTTCCTGCCAGAACTCCCTCAGCCACCATTTGACAGCAAGCTCACAAAGGATATTTTAGTGTTCAAACGGCACAGGCATGGATACCAGCTCCTCACCAATCCCCTTGCCTATCTACAGTGTCCTGGCACTGTCTGGGCCTTCTACCTAGAGTTCCATTTTGCACTAAGACTCAAGAGCACCTGTTCCCCTCTCCAAGAGACTCCTTTGCCTCCATTATTAGAGCATTCGCCAGTCTACCCTGGGCTAATCGTGCTTTACCATCATTCCCTATCCTTGCAGTTAGATGACTGGGCTACAAGGCCACCCTCCCCCAGAGCTCTTCCAATGCACTGCCGGGTTTCAGCCTGCTTCACCAGTGTAGGTCAAGGCCCCACCCACTGACAGTCCGGAACAGCCTTGCCCTCGAGTTAGGATAGCATGCGCCTACCTGGCAAGAGGAAAAGGGGTCCACCATAATCACCCGCCCAGTGTCCATCCTCAGCCTGCAGCTTGGCATAAAATGTCACTCCATTCAGGGCCCCCTCATGGGCTGTTTGAGCTTTAGGTAAGTCTTTGAAATAGTTCTTCTGTAAAGGGAAAGAAAAAATGAGAGTTGAGGTTGCCTGGTGCCCTGAGGAACCCTCCTCATTCACAATCCATGTCAAAATAGTGAATCTAGTTTACTTTAAAACTTTGAATGGTTTCAATCTGAAACGAGTCTTTGATGACAAGATCACGCCAGCAAAGTAAAAACGCAATTCTCTGTTGTCATGATTTATTTTCCAGTCACCGATCTGCAAATTTCTTCAAAACATCTTAAATAAACACAGCACAGAGCATAGAGTATGGCACAGATGCCCAACTGATACTGAGGGGACCATCTCAGACAGGGCCTACATAATAGCATAGCAGATTACCAGAGCAGGTTTTCCCAACTGATGGCCAG
>NC_022028.1:46579071-46586379 GCF_000317375.1 Microtus ochrogaster | reverse complement strand
CTCCCACATCAGTGCGCCACCACCGCCCGGCTACAAGTCAAAGATTTTATCAAAGTAGAGTGCTCAAAATAAAATCACATCAGGGCAACTTCTTCCACAGGTCTCTGGGATGAAGTGATTGAACATGCTTCAATCATGTCTCTGCAGGGGAGCATGGTCCCCAAGTCACCACACTTTTCACTGCTGTTGTTTCTGTTTTGGAGATTGAACTTAGGTAAACATTCAGTCACTGAGCTGATCATCACTTCTTTTGCTTTGCTTGTTTGCTGCTGTTTTGAGATGCGGTAGCCAGGCCTGACCTAGAAGTTGCTTTGTAGACCACACGGGCCTCCAACTCAGAGACCCACCTGCCTCAGCCTCCTGAGCACTGGGATTAAAGCCACACCCAGCTTCTTTGCTTCTTTTTTTTTTTTTTGAGACAAGGTCTAACTAAGTTGCCAAGGCATATCTCAGATCCTGCCACAGCCTCCTGAGTGGCTGGAAATACAGAAATGTCCCACGCCTAGGTTCACACCGCTCTATAAAAACTGTAAGCTTCATTACTGCAAATAAATAAAGCCATCACAAACCATCACACACCAAAACGAGTAGGACACAAAGTCTATTCTAACGAACTCGGCATTTGAAAAAGCAGCTCAGCCTTAAATTTTATACTCTCAGCCCCAATGCACTTTATGCATTAATCCACCACCCAGAACAAAAACGGCAAACCCAGCCGGCTTTACACCTTCTTTCATAAGTCGAGTCCATTATCTGCACTTCGTCCTTCCCCATCCCTTTATATGGAGCTTTTCTTTGTGTTACACTACACTCACAAATACTTTGTTTACTGGAG
This sequence comes from Microtus ochrogaster, assembly GCF_000317375.1. Classification (NCBI taxonomy): domain Eukaryota; kingdom Metazoa; phylum Chordata; class Mammalia; order Rodentia; family Cricetidae; genus Microtus; species Microtus ochrogaster. Next base: position 46,585,544 of record NC_022028.1, on the reverse strand, counting down.
AGCTGCCCGCTTTTTGAACAAGGCTCTCTCCTGTTTCAGGGCTCTGGCTCAGGAAAGACAAGGCAGAGGTTGGTCTGTGGTCACTTCCAGGTTTGCGGTGAGATGGCGCCTGAGGATGATGGTAGAAGATACAAAACAATGTGAATCACAACACTTACTGTGTCCAGTCCCAAAGAGTGGGCCTCCAGTCCGGTCTGTTCTCGACCGGGATCGTCCTCCGCTTGGAAATACGTCCATGTCTGCCGACCCAGCTCATTGCGGAGCCGCCAGCGGGTGAGGTCAGTAGCCGGCTCAGTTTTATAGGGTCCCCCTCGCCGCCGCAGACACCTGAGCGGGCCAGCGACAGTAAAGCAGCGATCGTTAGGCTCCACCGAGGTGGAGCTGCCTGCAACCCAGCCGTGCAGAGCCACCCGCCATGCCACCCTGCTGCTGCCCGGGCACCTTCCCTGCCACCGCCCTGCCGCGTCCCTCGACAGCACCCGCGGGAGGCCCAGGGTCCGGGACTCACGTGCCCTCAGTCATGACTGCACCGCACTCTGGGCCACCGGCTTGCCAGCACCTTACCTGACTGACAGCTTAGCGCACTGCGCAGGCGCGAGCCTGGGCCGACCGGAATAGCTGGGTGGGCCGATGCTAGCGCGGCCAATCAGAGCATCACGAAGGTGAGCACGACAGCCGCACCGCAACCGCAGTGGTTGAGCGCCCGCCGCCCCACGCCGCCAGGCTCCCAGGAGGCGGGGCCCGAGGAGACGGGGAGAACGTGGGAGGCGGGCCCTACGGGAAGGGCGTGGCCTTGAGTGGCGTGGAGGGGAACTTGCTGGAAAGAGGCCGCGGAAGCTTCGGGAGCTTCAGGAGAACCACCGAGGAGGCTAGAAAAGCCTGAGGTGAGAGCGGAATAAACTAGCGCTGATCGGTGGTCAACAGGGGCCACGCAGGCAGCCAAGGCGCCACGACAGAGGATGCGACCACCGTTGGGGCAGGGGTTTTGAGTCTACGGAGTACACTGTGATGACGTGGTTGGGAAGAGGGCCAGGGCCGCGTTCTTGGAAACTAGGCGCAGCTTCAGATAGGGACTAGGTGAAAGGCCTGGTCAAGGCTGGCAAGGCAGCTTTGACTTCCTAGCTGCCAGCAGCAGGGGGAGGTCCATCTTCTTAGCCACAGAACTCAGGATTCTGGGGCTTGGGATCTCAACAGCTAAAGGGGGAGGAGGGGAAGGCTTTGATTATGTTTGAATATAGGGAGGAAAGCGGGAAAGCCTGTGGTGTAAGGCAGAAACTAACAGTGAGTAACTGAAAAACCCTCACCCACTGGGTGCAGGCCCAAGGGGGAGAAGCCCCGCGACTCAGCCAGTTCAGCAGATGCAAGAAGCAAGAGGGTTTATTAACGATCACGTGACCGGATGTCTCTGGTCTCCGAAGAGGCAGAGCAACCCCGAACAGCAATTCCAGCAAGTTTTTATAGGCAAAAACCACAACATTAGCATAATGGGTATGAAATACAGAATGATTGAATATAATATTTTATATTTTAGCATATTGGATCAGTTCTAGGCCATAGCTGTTTGTTCCTTCTATTTCCCAAAAATATCATAAAAACTCCAAACCCTGTCCTGAAAAGTCCCCAAGCCCTATCATGGGCGCTAGGTGTTTCCTGGCAGGCTGGTGGTGCAGGGTACTGTATTACACCACTTCTGCTCATGCTCCAATTCTCAAATTTCTCAGCTCCCTGCCCTTTATTAGTTTTTTTTTCTAATCTGTACTACTATCAAATCCATTCTAAACATACTAGCTTAAAAGTGAGGCATCTCCTGAGCAGCTCGTCCTTCACATTCCGTGTTCTTTAGTACAGTACTTTAAATTTTAATTTATGAAGTGTATACATTATATTTTGATCATATTCACCCCTCACACTGACTTCTCCCAGCCTACCCACCCCATCCCACCCCCAGAAGTGACCGTAACAGTTTCAAGAAAGGGCCTGCAAGATGGCTCAGTGGGTAATGGCCCTTGATGTGCAAGCTTGGATAGCGGAGAGAATCAGATACACAAAGCTGTCCTCTGACCTCCATGCACACTCTGTGCCATGCATGTCCCAAACGTCATACACAGCACACACAATAATAACAACAGACAAGGATACAAGGTAATGATTTATCATCTAAAATGTTATTCTCACTGAAATGTTGAATCAGATATAAAGATAGAAATAAAAACATTTAGATGTAAAAGCTTAGAAGGCTACTAGAGCATGAGTTTCATAAACTGAGAAAACGGACCAGGGAAAAGAAAGGTATTATTCAAAACCCAGGAAGTGTTGAAGGCATTACAGAGAGACAGGGTTCCCAGAGGGCATCTTCAAGCGGAAGAGGAGCTAGAACTGTACCTTATAAACATGGCTGTGTTCGATGGACTGAGAATTTGGGGTGAAGTAGCAACAAGAGCTCAGAAAACAAGGCAGGGAAAGCCAAAATTGTATCAAAATGATATAAAGCCATAAATCAGTATGGATTCAGCAGCTAACAGTAAACATATAGCTATACTGAACTTTGAATTTAGCCAACATTAAACTGTTCATGGTAGCAAATAATAAAATATATGTATGTATGCTATAGGGAAGATATGAGGCCTAAGTCTTTTATTGTAGTAAAACAATGTCATGGTTAAACCAAGGTGAAAGAGTGACATTAAGGAGCCTACAGGGTGGCTCAACAGATCAGACTGCTTGCCACCAACCATAAAAGCCTTTTGAATGAAATGAAATTTATGCCCTGGCAATGCTGAAGCATGCATGGGCAGCCTGTATATGGCAGTTCTGTTGAACTTGTCCATATTGGGTTTCATGGTCTAAGTGGATGATAAAAGCCTTAGCTAAATTCAAAATACAGATGGAAGGAGAAAACAATGTTTCCCCCATGTGCATTTAAATAATTGGTCCCCTGTTGATGGAACTGTTTGGGAAGAATTAGGAAGTGTGGCGTTTTGGAGGAGGTGTAACACTGGAGGTGAGGTATAAACTTACCGCTTACTGCTATGTTTCCTGCTATGATCTCGTGAATTCCATCCCTCTAAACACTCCAAATGATTTCTTTTATAAGTTGCCTGTGTCGATGTAAGATGGCGGAGTAGGAACGCGGTGCGATAAGTGTTCAGGCTACCGGCTGACTTCGCATCCAGTCTCCGCAGCGGCAGTAACCACTGAGCAAAGAGCACGTCCGTGTAGTTGCCCAAAATGCCGAATATCAAAATCTTCAGCGGGAGCTCCCACCAGGACTTATCCCAGAAAATTGCTGACCGCCTGGGCCTGGAGCTAGGCAAGGTGGTGACTAAGAAATTCAGCAACCAGGAGACCTGTGTGGAAATTGGAGAAAGTGTACGTGGAGAAGATGTCTACATCGTTCAGAGTGGGTGTGGTGAGATAAATGACAATCTAATGGAACTTTTAATCATGATTAATGCTTGCAAGATTGCTTCAGCCAGCCGGGTTACTGCAGTCATGCCATGTTTCCCTTATGCCCGCCAGGATAAAAAGGATAAGAGCCGGGCTCCCATCTCAGCTAAGCTTGTTGCAAATATGCTATCTGTCGCAGGAGCGGATCATATTATCACCATGGATCTACATGCATCTCAAATTCAGGGCTTTTTTGATATCCCAGTGGACAATTTATATGCAGAGCCAGCTGTCTTAAAGTGGATAAGGGAGAATATATCTGAGTGGAAAAACTGTACTATTGTCTCACCTGATGCTGGTGGAGCCAAGAGAGTGACCTCCATTGCAGACCGATTGAATGTGGATTTTGCCTTGATTCACAAGGAACGGAAGAAGGCCAATGAAGTGGACCGCATGGTGCTAGTAGGAGATGTGAAGGATCGGGTGGCTATTCTTGTGGATGACATGGCTGACACTTGTGGTACAATCTGTCATGCTGCTGACAAACTTCTCTCGGCTGGAGCTACCAGAGTTTATGCTATCCTGACGCATGGAATCTTTTCTGGCCCAGCCATTTCCCGCATCAACAATGCATGCTTTGAAGCAGTAGTAGTCACCAATACCATACCTCAGGAGGATAAGATGAAACACTGCGCCAAAATACAGGTGATTGACATCTCCATGATCCTTGCAGAAGCCATCAGAAGAACCCACAATGGCGAGTCTGTCTCCTACCTGTTCAGCCATGTTCCTTTATAACAGAATAACTTCTGAAGCTTTTTGAAAATAAACCAACTCCATCCCTCATGTTTCTTGGTATTTGAGTTCAGTAGAAGACCCAGCTTGCTCCAGTGTAGATGTTTACATCCCACATTAGATATATTAGAATTTAGCCTAAATTGGAAAAGGACAGATTGTGGTTAACTGCTAGGATGTCCTACTTGTGTTGTTTCATCTTGACTTGCTTGTTTATTTTGTGAGCCTTGCAGCTTTAACTAGAGGTCAGCTGCTGAAAGATGTATAGACTATTGAGAATATTCTACAAGGTCCATAGGACATAATTGACAGAGCTTATACTCCATTGCTCAGGAATGCTTTGGGATTTTTCTTCATTCAGAATGACTACCAACAAAGTCAGCCCATATGTGATATATTTTCAGAGGTTTGTGCTAAACTATAGCAAGAGCCCTGAGCATCCTTAAACATAGTTCCAGTAGTTGAGCACCCTGTTAGGCAGGGGCAGGTAGCTCAATGCAGTAATTAGCCTTTGGGAGGAAGAAGCCTGATCCATTGCCATCTGTTTAACTCTATAGCTTGAATTCTCTACACCGGTTCCTTTCCTTTTGGCTTTACCTTCAGCCATCTTGACCTTTTCCTAGCCAAAAATATCTTGGTATATATGGTACTTGTACCATAATCCTGTGTAAGAGACTTGCTTCTTGCTATGTAGCTGCTAACTTTCTCGTTAGATAACTTGCTGTAGTGTAGTCTTCCCTAGCCTATTACCACTGTGGTAGCTTTGAGGTGGTGTCTTAGTGCCTTTTGATTAAGTATTTAATTTTCATCTTCCTTGGATCCATTTGGTCTCTCAATTGAACAGATTTCTGCTAAACAATTTGATGTTATAGTCTCTTGTTGAGAACTTAATGTCTGTTAATGTATGCAGAAAAAAATAAGTTGCCTGTGTCATGGTGCCATATTACAGCAATAGAAATGTAGCCCACCATAAATAAATGTTTAAAAACTAACAGCAAGGCTTTATTAATAAACAGTGTCTCACTGAGCGGGGGAACCTGGTGAGATGGCCCAGCAGGTAAAGCGCTTGACACACAAGATTACAACCTGAGTGTGATCCCTAAAACCCACGAGGCAGGAAGCAGTGGTGTGTGTCTGTAATCCTGGCACCCCTATCCGGAGATTGGAGATGGAGAGAAGAACTTCCTGGAAGGGACTGGAGAGGTTAAGAGCACTACTGGCTTTTCCAGAGAACCTGGGTGTGAGTAGCAACACCCCATGGTGGCTTGTAACCCTATATAACTCCAGTTCCAGGGGATCCCACACCCTCTTCTAGCCTCTTTGGCACTAGATATGCACATGGTACATGGGCATACATGCAGACAAAACACTCATAGACATAAAATGAAATGAAGAATTGGCTGGAAGCTCAAGGGTCAGCTAGCCTGGGTTATATGGTACAGCCCCACAGATGAGAGCCCCTGCCTCAACAAGGATGGAAGGTGAGAACTGGCTCCTATAAGTTGTCCTCTGAGCCCGTCACATCCACAAGTGCATGCACACACGTGCAGACACACGTATATTTGTGCCCACCAGATGGCTCAGTGGGTAAAGGTGCTTGTCTCCAAGTCTGATGATGGGAGTTCAATTCCCAGATCCCATATGGTGGAAGGAGAGAACTGACCCTGAAAATCGTCCTATGATGTGCTACCACACTTAAATGGAAGTCAGAGGGACGACTTGACCTTCACATATACACTGTAGCACACACTTGTCCACACGTACAGACAAAATGTAAAGTTTCCATTAAGATACATACAATAAACATGTTATAAAGCCTAAAGATGTAGTGTTTGCTTGGGGAAGAGAGACTTGCTGATGGTTTTGATGATGAGATAGGCTTTCTTCCTAGTGCTTTTGTGCTCAGTGAATGAAACAATTACTGGGTGTGGTGACAGGGTCATCATCTGTATCAGGTTTAAGAGAACCAGAGATGCTACATACTCTTCTTGAATGCAATATTAGGGGCTGTAGGAAGATAATCTGGAAATGCTTAGTGCACAGTTTTAAAAAGGTGAACATCAAGTTTATTAATACGTTCTTCCCTTCCTTGCAAAATGCCATTTTACTTATTTACGTGAATGGGTGTTTTGTACCCATGTAGTGCACCATATGCATGATACCTGCAGGAGTCAACGGAGGGTGTCAGATCTCCTGGAACTGGAGTTCCTGAAGGTTGTAAGCACCATGTGGTGCTGGAAACCAAAAACCAGTCTTCTGCCAGAACTGTTCCTTTAAAAAAAAAAAAAAAA
>NC_022028.1:46570511-46577711 GCF_000317375.1 Microtus ochrogaster | reverse complement strand
TCCTTAGCGATCAGGGAAATGCAAATCAAGACAACTTTAAGATACCATCTTACACCTGTCAGAATGGCTAAAATAAAAAACACCAATGATAGCCTTTGCTAGAGAGGTTAGAGACAGGGTTTTCCAATGTAACAGCTCTGGCTTCCTGGGAACTCTCTGTTGACCAGGCTGGACTCGGAGATCCACCTGCCTCTGCCTCCTGAGTGCTGGGATTAAAGGCGTGCACCACCACTGCCTGGCTTCCATGTGCTATTTTTACAGGACCAGGTCACTTCTGTCTAATGTTCTTCCACAACTGATTCCCATGGCCCTCTGAATATATTCTGAGCCTGCTGGCCTGTTCCTTTCATTTGGCCACACAAACAACTAGTGCCTCTGGGCTTTCATCATGCTCTCTCATGTATGATACACTCTCAAAACCATTTAGTTACATTAAATATGTATGTACCCATACACATCTTCCAAGATGTATGTATATATGTTTGTATGTATGTATTTTAGGGGTTCTACTGTGGTGAAGAGACACCATGGCCATGGCAACTCTTGTAAAGAAAAATGGGGCTAGCTTTTTGTAGCATGAATAATAAAAACAGATATTGGGGTTCAACCTGAAGATCAGAAAAGCAAAACAGCCAGCCACTAGAGTCCTTTTGCAAATCTTCAGACTGAAGGGACAAGATCCTGTCTCCATGAGTTCCTGTCTCTTCCCCTGTATATTCCTCTCTCCACCTAACCATATCACTCTTGTCTCCACCTCCCTAGTGCTGGGATTAAAGGCATGGGATTCTTGTGCCAGGATCACCTTTGTGTGAGCTGTTTTTCCTTTAGACAGACTCAATCTTGTGTAGCCCAGGATGGCCTTAGACTCTCAGAAATCCGTCTGCTTCTGTCTCCCAAGTCCTGGGAATAAAAGTGTATGTCACCATTGCCTGGCATGTATGGCTGACTAGTATGGCTGCTTTGCCCTCTAATCTTCAGGAAGGCTTTATTTATTAAAACACAAATAACATACCACTATAGCTTTCGGTTTAGAGGTTTATTATCATGTCAGGACATGGTGGTGTGCAAGCAGACGTGGTGCTGGAGAAGGAGCTGAAAATTCTACATCTTTACTCTCAGGTAACAGGAAGTAATCTAGGACACTGGGCATGACTTGAATATATAGAGACCTCAAAGCCCACCCCCACAGTGACACACTCCTCCAAACAAGGCCATACCTACTCCTATAAAGCCACACCTCCAAAGGGTGCCACTCCCTTTGGGGGCCATTTTCTTTCAAACCACAACAGCATGTATGTATAAGTGTAAGTATGTATTCATGTACGTATGTATGTATGCATAGGTCTGCTGGCTCTCCTGATGAGCAGAGTTGACCTTGTCCCTGCATTTCTGATGTCTAGCACACCAGGGTCAGAGACTTTCCTAAGAAATTAATCATCTATTCAAACAGTACAAGCAGGGAGGATCAGGTTCGTCAGGGAGGAGACCTGTAAAAGGTTCTCCAATTCCAAATGGTTAGCCCTGAACACATACACATATCAGCAACATTATACAGACTCAGTAGATTGTATGCATATGTATATATATGTAACAACCATTAAAGTAGAATGCGTCAGGAATTCCAGAGTGGGGGGAGGGGCTGAAATGATGTAAATTCAGCTACTTATACACAAAATTCTCAAAATGTCTATGTACAGAAAACCAGACACTTATAAAGATTCTCTGGGGAGTGCCAGTCTAAGGTTACAGCACAAATACTATTAAAGACATCATACCGCCTTTTATTCAAAAACTAAGAAGGATCTCGGATGACTCAAATAGTTTATTTGCATAATTGATAATCTCATTTCTGACAGGACACCAAGCATCTGAGCATAGCATAATTTGGTTGAAAACAAAACCATTACAAAGAAAACAACACCTCACATGTCAGACTGTTCAAATGTCCACCATGTCCAGCAGCGCAGACAGGTGGAGCTCAGAGGCAACGTCTTCTTCCCTTGAACTTCGAATCAGCCTTTCCAGGTGCTTCAGCCTTCCAGTTAGCGACATGTCTGATATCTCTGAGAACTGCAATTGCTCTCCTGCCCCTTCATTCTAGTTGAATAAGAAGCCAAAAGTAGTCATCTGTGAAGGCATTACACCTGATTCATGTTTACATCATTTGGAGTCTCTTGGACTCAACAGAATCCTCCCTTGGTATCTATCCTATATTTTTCCAGCTTCATCTACAACACATACACTATTCTATGGACTGAAATTGCTTAATCAGGCTCCCAGCTTGGGATATTTATTGACTATACATACATCTAATACCACAGTTGTTTGTATGATATAGTGAAGCTTCGCTTTGCTGGGACAATGGATGCAGCCAGCTGGGACTGAAGAGCCAGCTGTGATTAAGAAGAGACCAGCATCACTGAGGTGAAATCTGTGAAGTGTTTACTCAGGGTCAGCACACAGAAGCTGTGGTCCAGAGGGAGCTGAACCTGGCAGTGTAAGACTCTCCCAGCTCGTACTGGTTTTGAAAGTATGATGGGATCATGAAGAGCAGCTGAGACTTGGCACAGTGAAGGCAAGGCCAGGCCAGGCTGCTGGTGCTCTCAGCCACAGTAGAAGCCCAGGATTAAACAGGCCCTGGTGAGAAAAGGCTTGGTACCATGGGAAAGGGTTAGAGTCCCAGACGAGAACCCAAGAGAAAGAAGTTACTGGTGAAGGAGCAGACCAGCTGCAGTGGAGACGACCACCAGGGAAAGCAGCAGCTGTGGACGGGGCCAGCCTGAGCCTAGCAGACAAGCTGTGTGTGCTACACACAGCTGCCCAAGCATTTCCTCGGAGCCCAGAAGATCATGAGTGAATACCACAGTCTGACGTTAAGCTTTACACTGCCGGACTCTGGGTTCACCTGACAATTATGACTGTGCCTTTATTCTTCCTTCTTGGAATAAGAATATATGTAACTCATTTCTTATTTTAAAGTACCCATAGTTGAGAGACTTTTAACTTTCAAAGAGACTTTGGAATTTTAAAGAGACTGGATATTTACAGAAACTTTGGCTATTTTACAGAGATTATGAATATTTTAGGGAGTCTTTGGATATTTTAAAGAGATAGAACTTTTAAAAAAATATTTAAATGTTTTTGGTTGGTTTGGTTTTGGTTTTTTCAAGACAAGGTTTCTCTGCCTGCCTCTGCCTCCCGAGTGCTGGGATTAAAGGCATGCACCACCACCACATTGAAAGTGTTTAAATTGTTAAAACTGTGAGACGTTTAAAAGTTGAAATGTTTTATACTGTGATATTCATATTAACATGCGATCTTGGATGGAGAAAAATCAAAGAAGAGCAGTCCTGGTTGGACAGTGGTGTGTCTGTGTCAAGCTGACAAACAGCCAATCATGCTGGCTAGTTTTACATCACCTTAACATAATCTAGTCAACTGTGGAGGAAGACACCTCCTCCAAATTGAGAAAACACCTCCATCGCATTTTCATGACTGATGGGGGAGGCTCCAGCTCACTGTGGGTGGTGCCATCCCTGCTGGTAGTCCTGGGTGCTATAAGCAAGCAAGCTGAACAAACCAGGAGGAACAAGCTGGTGACAGATTCATGCGGAATCTGCACTAGTTCCACTTCTAGGTCCTTCCCTGACTGCCCCTGCTGATGAGCCATCATGTGGAGTGAAACAAGCCCTTTCCTCCTCAAGTTAATTTGGTCATGGTGTCTTATCAGCTGTAAAAAGCAGCTAAGACAATGCCATAGTTACTCTGTTTAATGCACAGAGGCACAGGTATGTACAGGTTTGCTCTGTTCTTTCCTTCAGTGAGCTCTGTGGCCAAGGATGACCCTCAACTTCTGATCCTCCTGCCTTTAACTCCAGGGTTTTCGGTGCACGGTTTATTCAATGCTAGGGAATGCACCCCAGGCTTTTTACATGCCAGGTAAGCGCTCTACCAACTGACTACATTCCTAGCCCCTAGTCAATTTTTTACTGTGTTTAGGTCTCTTCTCCATTTATTTCATAGGTAGGAACTCAGTAACATTGTCATATGAAGTTTAAAGGTCTAACTTCCATGTGTTAATGCATCACAGGACGAATCTAACACAGTGTTCCAGGCTTTCTGTGTAGCCCTGACTGCCTGGAACTCACTGAGTAGACCAGGCTGGCCTCACACTCTTGCAATGTGGGGATTAAAGGGATGGTCCCCTGAGGCTGGCACATTCTCTCAGTCTTTAATTCTGTACATGTCAAATGCCCCCCGTTCTCACCTGAGGTCTCCTTGTTGTAGATGTTTTCAGCACAGTCTTAGTTTTGATAATGTCAGGGAAAGATATGAGTGTCTGAGGAAGGTAGAGAGGAAGGCAAGTTGACTCTGCAAATGCCTGTGAGTCTTGAGATACCCACTGCTGGAGTTGCTCCTCAAACCTGAAACAGAAGGACAGCTCAAAATGAGAACAATCAGAGCACTGGAAAGCAAAAGCTTAACTACCACTCATCTTACGTTTTTCCACCGACTCTTCTGTGTACCCATGTATACATGTGGACGAGGATGGCCATGTGGAGTCAGAGGACAACTCTGTGGAATTTTTGGATTTATTACAAGATTGATAGTATTTAAATACTCATGAAACTGGATGAAATTATGGAGGAGTGAGTAGGCATGTAAGAAGCAGAGATGAAGTCCAGAGAGAGAGTAGATCTGGATGCTGGAGAAAAACAGGAAAATCCTTGAAGGGGACTAGAAACAAGGATGAGAAGCGAGGATGTGATCACTGACAGGACCAGGGCACATGACCAGGTTCAAGTGTGCAGGCTGAAAAGGCAAAAGGGACAAACAATGACTAACACCGCTAGCTTTACTTACAGTTTTACTATTAAAGGAGAAGCATGCAGTGGTGGGGAGAGAGAACTGAAGCCACACAGAAAGATGTGTCCGTATGTCTGCAGGATTGTGGGCTGACATACATGATCGAGTAGAGGGAAGGGCAATGTCTCAGAGAGCCCTAGGTGCTAGGTGCTGTGTGCTGTGAGGAGGCTGGAAGTGAAGTCACAACCCAGGGCGAGCTGACAGCGACTAGAGATGGGGTGCTCGGCTCCAGCAACTGTGGGAGAGGAACAGCAGGCCCACGATACTCTGCTGGGGAGAGAGGGCAGGCAGTGGGCGGGGGGGGGGGAGACAATCTTTACAAACGTCTATCTCCCAATTCTATCTCACAGTAAAAAGACCATCCAGTGAGGACCAGAAGAGGACAGGACAGCGGAAGGGAAGTTGAGTTATGTGGAGGAGCTCCTCCCACCTAGTAGAAAATGATCCACTGAAGCCGCAGGCTCCCCAAGGGACAAAGGCCGTGACCAGTCATGGCAGAAGTTAAGTAGCCTTAGCTAAACATATTTTCCTCTAGAAAATTGACTTTAAAATAATAAACAACGAAGCCAATGATAAATGATAAACCTTAGACACATTCTATCTAGAGCATGGTCATCTTTTAAGAGCTTATACTTTTAGAGTCAGGTGGTGGTGGCCCATGCCTTTAATCCCGGGTCTGTAAATTTGAGGCCAGCCTGGTCTACAAAGCTAGTTCCAGGACAGTCAGAGTTACACAAAGAAACCCTTTCTTGAAAAATAAAAAACAAGAAGGTTACAAGATTAACTCAAAAAAATCAATAGCCCTCCTTTATACAGAAGATAAATGGGCTGAGAAAGAAATCAGAGAAACATCACCCTTCACAATAGCCACAAACAGCATAAAATATCTATCTCAGAGTAACTCTAACCAAACAAGCGGAAGACCTGTATGACAAGAACTTTAAATCTTTGAAGAAAGAAATTGAAGAAGACACCAGAAAGTGGAAAGATCTCCCATGTTCTCGGGTAGGTAGAATTAACATAGTAAAAATGGCAATCTTACTAAGAGCAATCTACAGATTCAACGTAATGCCCAGCAAAATTCTCCACAGATCTCGAAAGAACAGTACTCAACTTCATATGGAAGAGCAAAAAACTCAGGATAGCCAAAACAATCCTGTACAATAAAAGAACCTCTGAAGACATCACAATCCCTGACTTCAAACTCTACTACAGCCTAGTATTGGCATACAAACAGACAGGAGAACCCATAGAATCGAAGACCCAGACATCAATCTACACACCTATGAACACCTGATTTTTGACAAAAAAGCAAAAAGTATAAAATGGAAAAAAGAAAGCATATTCAACAAATGGTGCTGGCATAACTGGATACCAACATGTAGAAAAATGAAAATAGATCCTATCTATTGCCATGCACAAAACTCAAGTCCAAACAGAACAAAGACCTCAACATAAAACCAACCATACTAAACCTCATAGAAGAGAAAGTGGGAAGTACACTTGAATGCATTGGCACAGGAGACCACTTTCTAAATATAACCCCAGTAGCACAGACATTGAGAGCAACAATTAATAAATGGGACCTCCAAAAACTGAGAAGCTTCTGTAAAGCAAAGGACAGTCAACAAGACAAAACAACAGCCTACAGAATGGGAAAAGATCTTCACCAACCCCACATCAGACAGAGGTCTGATCTCTAAAATATACAAAGAACTCAATAAATTGGTCATTAAAAGAACAAATAATCCAATAAAAAAAATGGGGTACAGACCTAAACAAAGAACTTGCAACAGAGGAATCTAAAATCACTAAAAGATACTTAAGGCAATGTTCAACATCCTTAGTCATCAGAGAAATACAAATCAAAACAACTCTGAGATTCCCTCTTACACCTGTAAGAATGGCCAAGATCAAAAACACTGATGACAACTTATGCTGGAGAGGATGTGGGGTAAAGGGAACATCCTACATTGCTAGTGGGTACAGCCCCTTTGAATATCAGTATGACAATTTTCAAAAAATTAGAAAGCAACCTACCTCAAGACCCAGCAATACCACTAGTGAGCAACGCCAAAAGATGCTCAATTGTGCCACAAAAACATGTGCTCAACTATGTTCATAGCAGCATTGTTTGTCATAGCCAGAACCTGGAAACAACCTAAATGTCCCTCGATTGAAGAATGGATAAGGAAAATGTGGTACATTTACACAATGGAGTACTACACAGCAGAAAAAAAATAATGACATCTTGAAATTTGCAGGCAAATGGCTGGATCTAGAAAACATCATATTGAGTGAGGTAACCCAGACCCAGAAAGACAATTATCACAT
>NC_022028.1:46569414-46569886 GCF_000317375.1 Microtus ochrogaster | reverse complement strand
TCTTCCTTCTTTTCTTTTTTAAAACATCCCACCATTATAGCCCCTGCTGGCCCAGCTGCTCCTCTACCACTGGCTGTCTTATCTTTCCCGAGCAGGAGTCGCCCACTCCTGCAGGAAGTGGCATGAATAGCGCACGAGCACAGGAGGGGCAGACCCACCTTTTGTTCTCTTCCTTCTCCTCCAGCAGACTGCTGGACAGACACTGTGCCAGGAGCTCTTCCGCTGAAGCTCCGCGCATCAGATTGTCTGTGCTGAGGTTCCCCTCTCGGCCACTCTCCTCGTTTTTCTTCCCTTTATGGTGCACGTGAAGCAGTGGAGTAGGAAAACTGCTTGCAGAAGGATGAGAAGCCTTTGTCCCCGAACTGAAAGCACAAGCGTGGAAGTTCTCATGGTTAAGAAGGATGCACAGCACACAGACACCGCTGGACACATGTTTAGTCTATGGAAGTTCTCATGGTTAAGAAGGATGCAC
>NC_022028.1:46567607-46568784 GCF_000317375.1 Microtus ochrogaster | reverse complement strand
ATTTGAGATTCAGTAGGTTAGTTCTCATCCACATTGACTGTCTGTAGATTTTTGAATGTGGTAACAGGCATGTAAGTTACCAATGTGTAGAGTTTGTTTGGTGAGTCCTCATCCCCATTATGTTTTCTGGACAAACGTACCCAGATACGGTATGGAACATTCCTTATTCCTTTGGCCCAGAGGGCTTTATTGAGCCTGGTATCAATCCGCACATCTGGAGTCCCCATCTCCTTCATGGCAAATTTCTGGATTTCTCTGAGTGTCCTAGGAACACGCTTCTTAAAGCCCACGCCACGGATGCGCTTGTGAATGTTGATGGTGTATTCTCGGGTCACCACCTCGCTAATGGCAGAACGGCCCTTCTTCTCGCCACCCTTCTTTGGGGGAGCCATTCTGCCGGGCCCAAGCTGGAAAGGCTAGGGCTTTATTTCTTATACCAGTTAGTCTCTGTCTCTCTCTGTCTCTCTCTCTGTCTCTCTCTCTGTCTCTCTCTCTCTCTCATGTGTGTTTGCATTTTAAGATTTATTTTATGTATACGTATTTGGCCTCTGTTGAGTTTATGTGTACTTCAAACATGCAGGAGCCATGGAAGCAGAAGAGGAAATCCAAGCACGGGAGTTCCAGGTGACTGAGAACCACACGGGTGCTGGAAATCAAACTTGAGTCCCCCAGAAGAGCGACAAATGCTCCTAACTACTTAACTCTCTTCAGCTCCATATAGTAAGCTTACAAGTAGATCTTTTTTAAGATTTAGTTTATGTGTATGAGTATTGTATGTATGTGTACTACACATGTGCCTGGTGCCCAAGGAGTTCGGAAGAGAGTATCAGCTCCCCGGAACTGATGTTATGGGTGGTTGTGACCCACCACTTGGGGGCTGGGAATCGAGCCTGGGGTGCTCTGCAAGAGCCGAGTATTCTTCACCATTGTTAGTGCCAACATGGACAGCAAAGGCTGGTTCTGCCTTTCCTGTCTAATGTTTTATTGAAGGGCAGGATTTTTTTTGTTGTTGTTGTTATTGTGACTTTTATTTTACTGGGTTTTTTTAAAATTAGTTTTATGGTATGTAGTTTAAACTATCAGCTTGAAACAATGCAAGATCATCATGAGAGACTGTCTAAAGCAAGGAGGTCTGCAGGCATGTCTGTGGGGACTGTCTATAGAGTGTGCGGGTCTG
>NC_022028.1:46562998-46566187 GCF_000317375.1 Microtus ochrogaster | reverse complement strand
TAAGAGGCTGGAACTAATGGGTCAGGCAGTGATTAAAAGAATACCGTTTCCGTGTAATTATTTCGGGACATAACTAAGCTAGCCATGTGGGCGGCAGGGTGCCTGGGGACGCAGCTCCGCAGCTCTTATTTCAACAATGTATGTAAATATACATATGTATATTCACTCATGCAGAATGGAAGGGCCAGGAATAACCCTCTAACCTAGGGAGTCTATGCTCTACTGGACCCCCTTTTTAAAAAAAAAATGTTTTTATTTTTTCAAGATAAGGTTTCTCTTTGTATCCCTGGCTGTCCTAGAATTCATTCTATAGACCACGGTGGCTTTAAACTCAGAGATCTGCCTGCCTCTGCCTCCCGAGTGTTGGAACTAACGGTGTGTACCTCCGTGCCTGACACTGTTCTTGTTTGCTTTTTTAACGATTTATTTATTTATTATGTATACAGTGTTCCGTCTGCATGTATGACTCCAGGCCAGAAAAGGGCACCAGATCTCATTACAGATGGTTGTGAGCCACCATGTGGTTGCTGGGAATTGAACTAGGGACCTCTGGAAGAACAGTCAGTGCTCTTAGCCTCTGAGCCATCTCTCCAGCCCTCTCTCTGTTCTTGTTTTTTGTGACATGGTGTCTCTATGTAGTCCTGGCTGTCCTATAACTTGTTATGTAGACCAGACTAGCCACAAACTCACAGAGATCCTCCTGAGTATTGAGATTAAAGATATGAACCACCATGCCCAGTAAAACCTTAGCTCCTGCCCAAAGTCAAGTCACTTGGAAACCACTGACCTTAAAGAGAAGAGCTAAGAAAAGGGAAGATGGGACATAGGAAAAAGAAAGAATATCTAGAAACATTTTTCAATCAGGTATGGTGATGCCTGCCTTTAATCTCACTACTCAGGAGGCAGAAGAAAGTGGATCTGAGTTCAAGACTAGCCCAGCCTATTTACTTAGTGAGTTCCTGGCTTGTCAGAGGTACACAGTGAGACCCTATTTAGAAAACAAACAAAAACTCAACCCCCTCTTTTGTTAAAATTAGATCAGGGAAATCTCATGAAGACCCAGCCCCTACGGCAGCAGCTACATGATGGCAACTACCTGCTGTGATGGGAAGTCTGGGGGGTGTCCAGTCACTCAGCTTGTGATTGATGCACAAGGTGATGATGTCATCCCATGGGATCTCAGCAACTGAAGGCCCCGACTCCTGGCCTAGAGAGAGGCTCTTGCTCTTCCACTTCTGGTAAGTCCGGCACAGCAGGTTCTCCACCCGGGACTGGAGGACAGGCTGGGTCTGGCACGAGCTGGGAATCTGGGAGGTATACTGAATGATCATGGAACACACAGGGAGCCAGGGCGCTGCAAAGAAAGTTACCAGTGAACATGAAATATTACTAATGCTCTATCTCCTTAGAAGAGGGCTACTGTGTAGTTACGAAGTATTGAGAGTATATAATAAGGCAGCAGGCTCCTACCTTCCCAGTGTCATTAAAATAGGAAAGAACAGGCCCTGCATCAGCAGGTTTGAGCCAGCCCAGACTACCTGTGGGGTCTGCATCAAACAGAGCACAGGCCCCATCCTCCAGGCACAGTAGGCACAGCAGGCTCACAGGAGCACTGGCATAAACTAGCACTTGAGTGCTGTGGCCCCAGCAGGGCCCCAGCTCAGAGACAGTCACATCAGCCTCACACATGGCGACTAAGTAGGACCTGTGGGGCAGGTGGGACAGTCTCAGGACTGTTATGGGGAAAGGACAAGTTCTATGTCATAAAACCTTGTTTCCTTCCACCTCAGACCTAACAGTTGGTGTAGGTAGGTGCACAGAGGCGGACTGTGAACTTCACACTGGAACCCACACCTGGTACAATGCCACTAAACAAGAAGGGAACAGGAAGCTAGCCCTTAGAGTGGGTACACACCTCCTGTAGGTGGGAGATCCATCTGTGGAAGCTGGAAGCCAAGCACAGCTTGCTTCAGCCAAGCTAGATGCTCTGCTGAGTTCCAGTGCAGATGAGGAAGAAGCTGGCTGCCTCCCACCTCAGCAAACTCCATGACAGGCCAGGAGATGTCACACAGCTGCTCAGAGGACACCACAGAGGCCAGGAACTGGAGCACACTATTGAACAACTCAATAATGGTGCTGGGCTCTTGGGAGGCCAGGCCACCCAGGCGCCTCTCTCTTCTGTCGTGGAAAAACCGACCACTGAACTCACGGCTGATCCCATCTTCAACATACTGAATAAGGGTCTGGCAGCAAAGGTCCAGGTCTTGAGGGCATCGGGAGACCAGCCACTGGACTGCTCCAGAAACCTGGGGAATAAGACAACTTGGGGATGGAGTCAAACAATTCACACCCTCTTTAAAAAGCAGCTTTCTAAAGGGGCTTAGCATTCTTCCCATGGCTATGGAAGGAAAGTAGTGCAAGAACAGAATCTCAGGCACTGCAGTAGGGGAACAAGCCCTCTGTGCTGGAGTGTGGATTCGTAGAGCCCTGGAGACAGGCCTTACAGAGGCACCAAAGGGGGGGCCCATGAATACTATCCAACCAATTAAGTGGAGGCTGCAGAGCCCTCCTGGAAGGACGTAGGACCTCAGTTCTTCCTTTGCCCACTGAAGCAGAGCCACACCATCTTAGTCCTAGAATTAGCAGCTTCTCTGAATTCCAGGATGCTTCACAACCTGTAGTTACCTCTTCCTGTAGGACTTTTGTTTTGTGTTCATATAGTGCTGGAAATACAACCTAGAACATTTTACATGGTAAGGGGATATCGTACCACTGAGCTACATCCTCAGGCCATATAGTTAGTCTTACTAATTCCTATACTTCTTTTCCTATAATAATTTTAGCAGACCTTTTTAGGAAATCTCTACTTCTTTATCTTTTCCAAGAGCAATCACTCTAAAAAAATTGAACCAATATGACATTTTAAATTCATAAAAGCAAAGTCAAAAAACTTATGTGAGCAATTTCATATATTACTGAAAGCATAACTATGGGGCATTTTTTAAATTTTATTTTTATTCCTGCCCATATCTTTAGAAAGTTATATGTATGTATAAAGCATAAGATTAAAATGGAAATCCCTAATATAAGCTGGACATGACAGTTCATGCTACAATCCCAACAGAAGAGGGAGCGGCAGAATGATCAGCTCTAGGTTACCCTGGCTACCGAGCAAATATGAGGCTAGGC
>NC_022028.1:46556593-46562532 GCF_000317375.1 Microtus ochrogaster | reverse complement strand
AAAAAAAAAGAATTTAAGATATATCAGAAGAGGGAGAAACAAGTGTCTTGATAGAGCTTTAAAAATGATGGAACTTGGCGGGGAAGAGACAGAAACCTTTAATAAATAAATAAATTTAAAAAAAAATGATGGAACTTACCTTCACTGTGCCTTGTAAATCATTAACAGAATCAGGGATCTCAACAACAATGTAATCTGAAATCAGCTTAGCTGAAACCAAATCTTGTAACATCAGACCTGTAAGAGAAAAGGAGAAAGGCCCCATGTAATAACGTTCATTTCCACATGTGACATATCCCAGTGCTAGTCTTGGCCCACCATTCAGTAGACAAAAACCTTCTAGTCTCAAAGGATGTACTGCCTGCCATCCATCAAACTCAAGCTCCACCTACTAATTAAAAACTAAAACCATAAATGAAACGTCTTTCACAAACCATCCTCCACTTCCTTCTCCATGGAGTCTCCTTTGGAGCTGGGCACGAGAACCACCAGCGGAAGCGCAGGCTGGAAGGGCTTGGCCTGAAGCAACTGCTTGAGCTGCAGCAGGGCTGACAGCCAGTACAGGTCCTCCTCTGCCACGTCCTCAGTCTTCACTTTGGGAGGAAGCAGCAGCATGAGCCCACTGGCTCCCAACAGGTCCTTCCGTGTCTCCACAGCATCAAGGGCACTGTCACTAAGGGTGCCATGGGCGACCTGCAACAGAACCAAAGACATCAGGATGAATGTACCAGAGAAGAGAACAGAGGAAGCAGTTTGCCCCAAGGTGTTCCAGTCACCACGCAGTCACTGTGTCCTGGGGAGTCCTTCAGAGACAAAGCTGGACCAGGCATGCTGGCACACACCTTTAATCCCAGTGCTCACAGGGCAGAGGCAGGTGGATCTCTGTGAGTTTGATGTCAGCCTGGTCTACACAGTGAGTTCTAGAACAGTCAGAGCTACATAGAGAAACCCTTCCTCATAAAACAAAACAAAACAAAAGACAAACAAAATCCACAGCCGGGCCAGCCCTCCACAAGACCACGAAACTGCCTGGTCAACAGATACAAAAGCCTGCAGCTACATATATGTTTGACCACATAACTACCATCTTAACAATTGTGAAAAATTATAAAAAGGTTAAATCCATCACAAAACCAAGCCTGCAGCAGACAAGAGATTCGTACTTATTTCTTTACACCATTGAGGAAATGGGACCAATCTCTGGATAAATGATGTAGAGGAAGCCATGATAAGCCTACAAGGATACTGGTCACCTCTGATTCTGACCTGAGTACTAGCAGTTGCACCAGGGAAGAACGGAATGAAGCTGCTCTAGAAACTGAACAGCCCACAGAATAGATGCCCAGATCCAGAAAAAGGTTTGCTCGCCATTCAGTGACCATCTACTGCTACCCAAACAGAACTTCTGGCCAACGTTTAAGGGCCCTGTTCAGGTACAGACAGTCAGCCTCGGCTAAGATATCTGAAGAAAGAGCTGCCAACATAAAAGAGACCCAGAGGAGACAACTCAGGAGACAGTTCTTACTGTCCAGATCTTGGACCCAATAGCACTGACCTCCTCTGAGAAATAAGGTGACCCATCTGGTGGGTGTGTTGTGCCAAGACTATGTTTCACAATACAGTGTAATGACACAGGATAGAATAAAAGTTCAGAGGATCAACTCATGTGCTTCAACACCTGTCTAATAAAAAGGTAACGGAAAGAAGAACAGGTATCACAAGGAACTCTTAGGGAAAAGGAAGGGGACCAGAGGGAGGGGCAACTTGAAATGGTACAGTGATCTCTATATATAAAACGTTACAATGAAACCCATCATTTTTTTCCTGCAACTTAAAAAACAAAACAAACAAATGAAACCCTACAAAACTGACCCAGAAGTAACATAAGGTTCCACGTCAGGAGACTACATGCCTAAACCCAGTTATAACCAGAACTGCTGCTCAGGGGAGCTGAGGCAATGAGACTGCAAGTGGAAGGCTAGCTCAGAAACTCACCAAGATCCTTAAGAGCTAAAAACTCTAGGAAAGCCTGGGTGAGTAGCTCAAGGTGGAGCTCGAGGTGGAACTCGAGGTGGAGCACTTTCCTAGCATGCCTGAGGCCCAGGTCCAACTCCACCACCACCCAAACAGTAAGAGTCTCTGCCTAAAGACCTGCTAAGCTCACAACCAATGAAGGAAATCTAGCACACTTGGCACTGCAGAGCAATTTCAGAACCCTATGGACAGAAAGGAAAAGTTACCAAGGAAAATCATAACAGCAGGTTGATACTAAGAAGTAAAATAATTTTCTACAAACCTAGTTAAACAACAATAAAAAAAATAAGAGGGTACACTAAGTATATTTTCAGAGAAGAAAGGAAAAAACTTTCTTCCTACACATCCTTTCTTCAGAATCGGCTGGAGGATACATACTGTCAGGAAGGGAATAAACCAAGGAAAAGTACTATACTGTTGCCAACACCAACAGATGAGCTCCAGGTGTCTGCCAGACACTGCTCTGAGCACACTACATGGAAAAGTTTACTTCAAACCCAAGAACCTGGTGAGCAGAGCTGCAGCATTTAACTATTTCTCTGGGTAAAAGAGACATAGGGAGAATATTGTGTTTTGTGTTTAAGTGGTTTTGGGATACTTGTCAGATAAAAGTGCTATCTGAAATAGAATAACTGGGATAAATGCTCACCAAAAAATGACTCTAAGGTATTCTATTTGGATAGAGGCTATACCTTGAGTCAAGCAAAAAATAAAATATAAAGGTATAATGTAGTTTGTATCATGTTCTCAAGAAGGTCTGTGGCAGCCGAAGCTCCATGCTTGCTGTAGTCTGAATCCTGACTGCCCCACGGAAGCCCAGGAGTTTAAGCTTTGGTCTCCAACTTCACACTATTAGAGGTGGCTGAGTACCCAAGAGTTGGGTCTAGTGGAGATTTTAGGTCAATGGGACATGCTTTTGAAGGAACTGCAGGATGCCAGCCTCCCCCTCTTCTCTGCTGGTTCCTGGCTGTCAAACACACACTTTTGCTTCTGCTGTGTCCCCTATCCACCTCACAACCAGGATGTGCTTCCTCAAAAGACCGACAAGGTCAGGCACAGACTGAAACCATCAATACTACCAGCAAGAGTAAACTTCCTCTCTTCAAAAACTGACCATCTCAGACACTTTTAACAGGGACAGAAAGAGAAAATATACTAAACCTTACACAAGTAGAGGGCGACTTGTAAAGATGTAAGATGTAAAGAAAAATAGATAATGCCATTTGCTTCTGATCTTCTCAAAATAATTTAAAACCACTTTTGAGAATAAATAGCAATTTATAATTTCAGTAATGTCTGAATAAAGCAAATGAAATCATAAAGGTAAGTAAATGGAGTGACTGTCACTCACCTTTATGCACACGTTAACAGAAACTGTTTGATCCCCTTTACTACTGAGCGCATTAAAGACCGTGAGTGTCTGGATATCACCGCCACCATCACGTATATCATCCACCAGGCTGTCATCTCCTGTGAACTTCACCTTTAGCCAATTCTCTAGTATTCTGTAGATAAAAGAAAATACCATTAGAGGGAAAGTTTAATTCTAAAATAAATTACAGAAATCTTCAGGAAAACAAAAGAACTACTATATGGATACAGGGTCAGACACAAATCGCATGGTGAAGCTGGCCTGGACTAAACAGGTTGTTACTTTGAATGGACTTAGGACCTCTACCAAGTTACTTATTTGAGTAAGTGGAAAGGACGACCATGCAAGTGCTCCATTCAGATGTGACTTAAAACAGCAAACAGCAAAGAAAAGGCCTGAGCAACAGAAACCATTGCTGGAGTTACACACCCATTTCAGCCAGGTGTGGTGGCGCACACCTTTAATTCCAGCACTTTGGAGCAGAGGCAGGCGGATCTATACAGAGAGTTCCAGGGTACATAGTGAGACCTTGTCTCAGAAAAACACCAACAACAACAAAAAACTGTTTTACAGAATCAAATTTCTCACAAATGACCTGCGATACAGTTCAGTAGATAAAGACACTTGGTGCCAAGCCTTGCCAACCTGAGTTCAATCCCTAGAACCCAAATGATATAAGGCAGTGTTTCTCATCCTGTGGGTCACAATCCCTTTGGGGTCAAATGATCCTTTTACTGGGGTTGCCTAAGACCATTTGCATATTATATATTTATATTATGATTAATAACAGTATCAAAATTACAGTTATGAAGTAGCATCGAAAATAATTTTATGGTTGGGGAGGAGTTATGTTAAAGGGTCGTAGCATTAGGAAGGTTGAAAACCACTGTATAAGGAGAAACCAAGCTTTCTGATCTCATGTGGCCTGTGGTACACAGGTGCATACACAAAACAAACAAACTTTCTTCAGGGCCTGAGAGATAGCTCAGCAGTTAAGAGCACTAGCTGCTCTTCCAAAGGATCCAGGTAGAACTCAACTCTCAGCAATCAACGCAGCTAACTCCAGTTCCAGGGGATCTGATGCCTTCTTCTGGCCTCTGTGGGCACTGCAAGCACAAGGTACCCAGACACATGCTGGCAGAATACCCACACACATATATCATGCCCGAGTCTTTAAGAATTGTTACAGGACACACATTTCCTAAGGAACTCAGCAAACCAGATGATCACTACTTTAAAAAATACATCATTTAATTACTTTAAAAAATGTCACAATTCTTTCATTGTTCAACTCTCCTGTGAAGTGAACCTCATGATTTCCTTATTCTCTTTCCGTAGCCTATGTATCAACAGTAACTGGTTAAAAGTAATGTATTCAGACAACTTGGAGCTACTGTGCAAAATATGGCAGTTCTTCAACTATAACCCAGAGTTACATAACCCAGCCATTCTATTCCTAGGTACGTAAGAGAAGTTAAATGGAAACACAATGGCTATCAACTCATCAGATAAATGAAAAGGGGTATTTTCTTACATTCTTACATGGAAGATCCTAGACAATGTGCTGATATGTACTTTATATGTACAGATGACACCATTTACATAAGACACCTATGTTAGGCAGATCTCTAAACATAACAGAAGAGCTGGGATCAGAGGAGAATGGAAACTACTAATTAACATGGTTTATGTTTAGAGGAAAAAGGTTCTTGAATAAGATAAAGATGATGATTGTAAAGTATCATGAATAAAAGTCACTGTGAATAAAGTTTACAATACATGAGCTACATTTCAATAATTCTATTAGAATAAATGTAACTTACTCTGTAGCTGGAGGGCTGCTTGTTCTGTTTTGGGATTGTATATGTGAGTTTGTACATACTGACATGTATCTGTGCATGCATGCATATGGAAGGCAGAAGTCAACCTTGACTGTCACTCCTTAAGGGCCTCCCAAACTGTCTTGTGAGACAGGGTTTTCACCATGGGCTGGGGTAGCTGGCTAGTGAGCCCCAGGACACTGCTGTCACCGCCTTTCCAGTGCTGGGATTACGAGAGTATGGCTACCACAATTTTACATGAGGTCTGGCATCCAAACAGGTGCTCATGCATGCACATCTCAGCTGAGGTCTCTCCAGAGCCTCTACATGGTGTTTTTCAGAGACAAGGTCTCTTATCTCTACAGCCTAGCCTGACTTAAAACTCATGGTAATTCTCTTCTGCCAGCCTTCAAAGTGGGGGGTGGGGTTACAGGCATATGCAAATCTATATCAGCATCATAGTTGCTTTATTATAATTTCTGGAAGCTTTTTGATTATAGAAAACAGGGCTGGAGAGATGGCTCAGCAGGTAAGAGCACTACCTGCTCTTCCAAAGGTCCTGAGTTCAATTCCCAGCAACCACATGGTGGCTCACAACCATCTGTAATGAAATCTGGTGCACACACGCAGACCACTGTATATTTAATTAATAAATAAATAAGACAAACAATAGGGTGGACTTACAAAAAGAAAGAAAGAAAAAAAGAAAGAAA
>NC_022028.1:46511221-46556493 GCF_000317375.1 Microtus ochrogaster | reverse complement strand
TGTAAATCAGCCACAAGGCAGACCTCATGCTCAGTGGTGCAGAATTGTCTATATTCTGTCAATTATGCTTTAAATAAACGCTGATTGGCCAGTAGCCAGGCAGGAAGTATAGGCGGGACAACCAGACAGGAAGTAGAAGCGGGGCAATGAGAACAGGAGTATTCTGGGAAGAAGGAAGCTCTTCCCCCAGTCCTGTCCAGACATGGAGGAAGGAAGATATAGCATCATTGCTGGGCAATGGTAGTGAGTCCAGCCTGGTCTACAACAGCTAGTTCCAGGACAGGCTCCAAAGCTACAGAGAAACCCTGTCTCGAAAAACCAAAAGAAAGAAAGAAAGAAAGAAAGAAAGGAAGGAAGGAAGGAAACAGCATCATTGCTGGGCAATGGTAGTGAGTCCAGCCTGGTCTATAAAGCAAGTTTTAGGATAGCCAGAACTACACAGAGAAACCCTGTCTCAAAAAACCAAAAAGAAAAAGAAAATAGCATATCATTTTTCAATTTCTTAAAATGTCAAACATTTTTTCCTAAGATGAAACACACAAAGTATAGCAGACAAAGTAAAAACTAATTCCTTCCAAAATCTTAAATAAAGCAGATACCAATCCTCAACTATTAAAGCTTTTGGACTAAGACTATATATGGAGTAATGCCAAGTATATAGAATAATGACAAAAATCTAAAGATCATGAGCAAAACAGACTAAAACATAAAGCTTTAGTGTCCATACACAACGAGACAGTCCCACCAAGAACCACAATTCTGCCTGCCTGCGACTCTCAGTAGAGAAGTCCTTCTCCACATCAGCACCCTACTCCCCACACAGAAAACCTCCTGACCTGCCAGGACTCTCTGGAGTCTGCTCTTCTCCATCAGGCAACACCAGCACCAGTTTCCAAAACATGCGCTCACGCTTCACAGGGAGGTGCTCAGCCACGAAGGATGGCAGGTCCAGGGGTGCCCATGCAGCATTACTGGAAGGGACAGATCACAGTGAGTGAGCCACTGTACAGTCCCAAACAGGAAGAACACACACAGTGAGAAAATGACAGACCTGAGCAGCTGCTGGTGGAAGTGCTGAACCTTCATCTGATGAGCTGTCTTGTTTCTAAGCCGCCTCAACCTACAAAGATTAAAAGAAGAAAGACACAAGGACTACAAAAGGTTATTTTCAAGCCATAGAAATAAATTAGTAGCATTTACTTGACCTAGTACCATGAATGGATTACATTTTTTTAATATTTATTTATTTATTTATTTATTTATTTATTTATTTATTTATTTATTTATTATGTATACAATATTCTGTCTGTATGCCTGGAGGCCAGAAGAGGGCACCAGACCTCTTTACAGATGGTTGTGAGCCACCATGTGGTTGCCGGGAATTGAACTCAGGACCTTTGGAAGAGCAGGCAGTGCTCTTAACCGCTGAGCCATCTCTCCATCCCTGGATTACATTTTTTTGATTGGTCAAAGGGATCCCACAGGTCATGGGTCCTAGGGGAACACTTACAAGTATTAGTCTATAAAATAAATACAGCAATAAAATGAATCCTAATAACATACTACTAGGGCTGGAGAGATGGCTCAGAGGTTAAGAGCACTGACTGCTCTTCCAAAGGTCCTGAGTTCAATTCCCAGCAACCACATGGTGGCTCACAAACATCTGTAATGAGATCTGGTGCCCTCTTCTGCCCAGCAAGCATACAGACAGACAGAACACTGTATACATAATAAATAAATAAATCTTTAAAAAAAAATAACACACACAAAAAAATAACATACTACTATATCCAAAGACAGTCCATCAATCAGTCCTCACTTTCTTCTAGCACTAGGTGGTAATTAACAGAGACCTACAACTAGACAATAGGCAGACAGTAAGAGACTGGAACCCTCAGCTCTAAATGGGTTATCTCCATCAATTTCCTCCCCTCAAGCCTCCAGAATCTATGCACAAAATGAGGTGGAAAATAAGAGTCCAGAGGTCATGAAACAAGGAAAACAAGGAAACAGCAATCCCCAGACACACTAGGACTAATAACACATATAAACTCTTAAGAGACTGTGACACATACACAGGACCTATACAAGTTGAAGCCAGACAAAATGGCAGCATGGAGAAGTGGAAGTAGGCACAAAGTTCAATTCCTGATCAAGAAGCCATTTGCAATTGATAGCTACCAAGAGAGGGAAAATCAGTTCTCCCCAAAGGAGTGACACTGTGTAAATCAGCCACAAGGCAGACCTCATGCTCAGTGGTGCAGAATTGTCTATATTCTGTCAATTATGCTTTAAATAAACGCTGATTGGCCAGTAGCCAGGCAGGAAGTATAGGCGAGACAACCAGACAGGAAGTAGAAGCGGGGCAATGAGAACAGGAGTATTCTGGGAAGAAGAAAGCTCTTCCCCCAGTCCTGTCCAGACATGGAGGAAGGAAGATATGGCCTGCACTGCCGAAAAAGGTACCAAGCCTCGTGGCTAATATATACTAGAATGGACTAATATAAGTTATAAGAGTTAACAAGAAGCCTGAGCTAATGGGCCAATCAGTTTATCATTAATATAGTCCTCTGTGTGTTTTTCTTTGGGGCTTACTGGCTGTGGGAACTGGGCAGGTCAGAAACCCCAACAAGCAGGCCCTCATGTTACAGCTCAGGAGTAGTTGACCAACACAGATCAGCCTTCATGGGTTTTATTTTATTATTCTTACTTTTTATTTTTAAGAAAGAAAAAGAACATGAAGTTGGGTGGGTGGGTGGACACTGGGAGGAGTTAGGGGAGGGGAAAGAATACAACTAAAATATACTATATGAAAAATTTAAAAATAAATAGTATTTACTAATGTTTCTGAGTGAAAAGTAATTGTCAATGTTTCCTGGCGGAGAACATTTAGACTTTGATAAGCCAACAGGTCATATAACACATCAAACATCTGCTGAACTATTCACAGTGAGCTGGCAACAGGAAAGACATTCTAGATATGCCATTCTAGATATGCTCTCATGGAAGAGAAGAGCCTCTGTGATGGCTTTATCCTTCACAGAACATACCTATAGGCCAGGAGAGGTGGTGCACACCTTTAATCCTAGCACTTGAGGGGCAGAGGAGGGGCAGAGGCGGGTAGATCTGAGCTGGAGCTCAGTCAAGGCCCTGACTTTGGAGTATGTGCCAAACTATAACCCCCATTGACACAGCACACAGAGGTGACCATGGGATCTGAGAATCAGATGAAACCATAGGAGGAAAGGCTCAGAGAGACCATCCTGTGATGACCAGGGGAAGAATAAACACAGCCCATTCAGGCAGTGCCCATGGCACCTCCATGTTGTCTCCCTAGGGCCTCCCCATTAAGAGGCAGACGGCTTTGAGAGCCCCCATGAAAAATGACATTGAAACTGGACCTGAAGAGAAACACCAAGCCCAAGATGGCAATGATTGAACAACCTGGACCTCAGGAACTGAACTGCTCAAGGAGACTGGAAGGAACAGCAGAGGGCCTGGCTGCGGGGCACTCAGGAAGAAAAAGACCGTTGTACAGAATACAGAAGGTGGAAGATGAAGGGAGCACAGCGGGAGCAGTTCTAGAAGCAGAAACTTAGGGCAGACTTAGGAATCACTAATGCTAAGTTAGAGTCTACCAACAGAACCTGAGCCTTTCAAGGTCATGGAAAACTTGAGTCTCTTTTCCTAGTCTTAGGGAACACAACCCTTAAGATGCACTCCTACGTCTGTCCTTACTTTCTGGCTCCACTCATCTTCATCCACAAATGCATCAGTCTAATGCATGCTTAAACTAGTTGAGGCACAGAGCCCCGAGGACATGTCGCTGAGCACTGACCTGGTACAGGAGATGCCTACTTTCCCCGCATGGCCCAGGTCCAAGAGGCCCCTGGCCAGGTTCTCCTCAGCAATGGGGCACTCTGCACTGGGCACTAGTGCCTGCAGTCGGTCATTCATGTCCACACAGCACGGTGCAGCAGGGAAGGCCCGCATCTGACGCCGGAGTTTCTTCCGGGCTGCAACAGCTTCCCTCCACCTTCAGAGAAATCAGCATAGCATTATTGGACAGTGTGTTTATGGCTCATTCTGTGGGGAAAATACAAAGTCCAGTATAATAATATGGAAATGGGGTTTTTGTCATAAAACTTTTATATTTATTTTCACATGTATGAATGTTTTGCCTGTGTACATGTATTTGCATCTTACACATGACTGTGGATAGTTGCGAGCCACCATGTGGGTGCCGGGAACTGAATCCAGATCTTCTGCAAATGTTTTTGCTCATTATAATATAAAGCGTATTACAGGTATACCAAACAATTCCACAGGTCAGGCAGTTATAAAAAGATCAAATCAAACTGTAAATGATAAGTTAAACAAACAGAAAGGGATGAAAAATACCCCCAGAAAAAATGCATAATGCTTTATTCGCCTTAAATTTTCTTAACGCTAATAAAAAAGAATGACAACAGAGAGACATTGGATAATAGAAAAAAACTTCTAAATTAAATCAGCTGGTGTATTTCAAGGATGTGTTGACCTCACAATAAAAACCAGGAGATGTGCTACGTTGGGGAAGGGGTTTCGCTCGTTTCCACAGAAGAAAAGCTTATAAATACCATCAAAATTAATAAAGATTCAGTTTAAAAAAGAGAAACCTCTTGAGAGGTGACAATCATACAGGTGGTAAGGAAACCTCATAAGGGTTGGGGCATGATTCTGTTCTTGTCTTTACAGGAAAATACTCATCTTCAAAAAGTCAAGAACCCTGGACATTTGGATACCTAAAGAGAAAAAAATAACAATCCAAAAAGTATCACCAAGTAAAGAAAACTGTGACTTATGAGGGCAGGTCATCTGAGGGGTAAAACTTCATTGTGTGTGTGTGTGTGTGTGTGTGTGTGTGTGTGTGTGTGTGTTCCTATAGAGTTATAAAGTCACTTAAAAATCAAAGCAGGCTTTAGAGTTGGACAAAAATCCTTCTCTAAATCCAAGCATGTTATTAAAAAAAAAATTCAGAGTTTCTGTTTCATGTCAGGAGCCATCTGGTATGGGACAGAAGAAAGAAAAAGTTTAGAAAACCTTTTGCTTTTCCCCATGGCTATTTTTTGTTTCTATCATATCTTTCATTAAGTATATGTGTATATAAATAATGTTTAAGTTTTCCACAATAACAGAAGATTTTCCTGCAGTAATATTTGAAGTTTCCAGGAAGAAGCTGGGGCCCCACAACGACTCCACCTGGATGATATGTCATGATGCTGATAGCACTACTCTAAGACTGGTTTTGGGTACCAAAACCAAGATGGTTCCAACTTAGTTAGCTGAAATGGGGCACCTTCTTCCAATGTTCTAGCCAGAACTTCAAAATAAAAAGTTCAGAAAAATCCTAATGACTACTCAGAGATTATTTGCAACTATACAAGACAGTAATCTTGAAATTTAATCATCATTTTACTTTTACAAGATCCCATAAAAAGAATATTGCCCTCACAACAGCTGGAAGCAATTCTAAAAGATGATGTCCCCTCTCCCAACAAAGTTTGTCCTCAGGGTGAGAGAGGAGTTGATCATTGGTCACACAGTGTTGGGGGCTGGGGTGGAAATTATGTAGGCCTAGAGATCTCCTAAAAAAAGGGGGGGGGGACTGAATGGGATAATAGGTAGATTAGTGTGAGCTTACTCACACTAATAATAATAATAATAATAGTGAGTAATAAAGTGAATACTTGTGAGTTATTACTTATGGACGATTTACATTGGTATATATTCTTATACAATGATACAAGTTCAAATTATATTTGTTATATTGAATATTATCCTATTTCTGTTTACAATATTTATATACCTATGCAAAGTTATTTTGTCAGATTGTATGCATGCATGTTCTACATTTGTTTAAGACATTTGATATATTGATACAATTTTAGGATATATTTATCACATTGCATTATATATTTCCACCTCTAATCAAGATACTTATACATTGTTTACACTGTGAGGTCATTGTCCTCATTTACCACACAGTTGTTTAAAGACTGTTTAATATTCTGATATGAAGTCTTAGTCTTTAAGTTATGTAGGCATTAAGCATTATAAGTCAAGTCATCCATGTCTGTCATACTTATAGTCAGACTAATTAGGTTCTTTAGCTACACAGAGACTGTATTCTGTACAGATAGGTAAGGCACAACTATTCATTTTTCTCTGAACTCCTCCCTGCTTCTCCCCTTCCCTTAAAGCCTCTCCCGAGGTTCTTTCTCATGCTCCCAATTTACTCAGGAGATCTAGTTTTTTTCTACTTCTCGGGTAGATTAGATCTATGTATGTCTCTCTTAGAGTCCTCATTGTTGTGTAGGTTCTCTGGGATTGTGATTTGTAGGCTGGTTTTCTTTATGTTTAAAAACCACTTATGAGTGAGTACATATAATAATTGTCTTTCTGGGTCAGGGTTACCTCACTCAAAATGATGTTTTCTAGCTCCTTCCATTTGCCTGCAAATTTCAAGATGTCAGATACATTTTTACAGAACATGCTCTGAGCCGTCATCGCTGGCTAGTGGAACTGATGGCTCACAGACACTGAACTGATAAAGGACTTCCATGTGGGTGGACAATTCCTGCCAGAACAGAGGACTCACCGTTGTAGATACTTGCAGAAGCACTGAAGTTCCTGGAGTGTCTCTTTGGCAGTCTGGAAAATTTCCTCAGCAAGAAACAAATCCAGCAGGTGTGCACAGACGGCTTCACAACAGCGGGCCATGCGAACCTTCTGGTCTGTCTCGACTGCACTCCTAGAGTACAGAGCAATAGCACAGAAGCTGCTAACCAACGGCTACCGACACCTAAAGACTCGCTTTAAACATGAGTCTGGGCTGGGAATGTGGTAAAGCATCTCTCCTGGTTAGTTTTGTGTCAGCTTGACACAGAGTTATACAGTAAGAGAAACCTCAGTTGAGAAAATGCCTCTATCAGATTACCTATAGGCAAGTGTGTAGGGCATTTCCTTGATTAATGATTGGTATGAGAGCCCAGCCAGACAGAGTTGGTGCCATTTGGCTGGGACATGCAGGACATGTATAAAAAAGGAGGCTGATCAAGTAAGGAGAGACAAGCCAATAAGTAGCAATGCTCCATGGCTTCTGCTTCAGTTCCTGTCTCTAGGTGCCTGCCTTGAGTTCCTGTCCTGACTTCCTTGAATAACGAACTGTGAGGTTGCACTGGATGCCTAATAAACCCTTTCCTGCCCAAGCTGCTTTCACTCATGGGATTTATCACAGCAGCACAAACCAAAGTAGAACAACATCTGCCGAGCATGGGCAAGACCCTCATTTTGACTGCTGTGCCCATCCCAAAAGAGCTAGAGTCCATTTTCATATGGAAATATAATTAACATCTCCACTCTAAGAGAAAATTTAAGACTTTTATTTTTACTTATAAGTAGATACCTGAAAGAGAAAAATATCCTACTGGGTGCTGGATCAAGTTCAAGTAAGCCAGTGTAACAATCCAGAAACAAACTTTTACCCCACCAAGGTATGGTAGCCTAGACACATGTTCCTAATACCCGGGAACCTGAGGTGAGAGCACCACTTGGACCCAGCAGTTAAACTAGTGTTAGTAACAAACAAGAGCCTACACTCCAAGCCTACACACATGCTCTATTTAATTCAGTGGGGAAGGGGATTCCAGTGTACCATGGGTTCATGTGGAGGTTTCAGGACAACTTTTGAAAGTCGGTTTTCTTATTCCACTATGTGGTTGTGGAGATTGAATTCAGATCATCAAGCTTGGCAACAAGTACCTTTAAATTTTAATCTGAAATGACCCCTGAGACAACCCAAAGTCTCATCAGCAATATAAGGTGTCTGCAATTAGATGGATCTCACACACCTGCCAAACACTAGTGACTACTAGGAAGGCTTTCCCTCCGATACATCACTCTCAGACTTCTCTATTTTTCAAAGTTAAAGTCTCCTTGTTAATCCCAGGTGACTTAGAATTTGCTTTGTCACCTAAGCTGGCCTCAGACCTATGATTCTCCTACCGCAGTCTCACAAGTGCTGGGATAACAGGCATGTACCACTGTCCCCAGACACAAAAAGAAAACAACAGGAAGCGCTGCATGTATGTACGACCCATGTGTGTGGGTGCCTGCAGAGGCCAGAAAAGGGCGCCAGAGTGCTGGAGCTGGAGCTATGAGTGACTGGAGCACCCAGTATAGTTACTGGGAACTAGACATGGGTCCTCTGGGAGAACAGCAAGCATTGAAATCACTGAGACATCTCTCTGGCCCCCAAAAGAAATTTTTAAATGACAAAATTCTATCAAGCAGGCGGCACAAAACTATGAAATATATTAGTGACAAAATTGACATAAGTTCAGTTTAGAGAAGATTCATTTCCAGTAACTAGAGACAGCTCAGGACTAAGCCAAACTCTTAAGATAGCTGAAACTGCGAACACTTTCCTCATGTGTCATCAAGCCCTGGGTTTTTATCTGTGTCCTAACATTTCTTCCTGGGATTGAAAACGAATTCACTAGCTGGGCATGGTGGCACTTGGAAGGTAGAGACAGGTGATTTTGTCTGAGTTTGAGGCTACCCTGGTCTACAAAGTGAGTTGCAGGCCAGCCAGAACTACACAGTATTTTGAGACATACTGTCTCAAAACAAAAACAAAAACAAACAGAATAACCCAACATACTAGTACAGGGAGGCTGATGTAGAAGAATATCATGTTCACAGCCAACAGGAGCTACACAGTGCAGCTAGGCTAGTCTAGGCTACTAAGTGTGACTCTGCCTCAAAGAACGGACAACTTGCCATCATTCTGTGAAATCTCTTCCTTACAATAACTAGAGAAAGAGGATCCCAACTAACAGAAACAGGAAGAACCATCCACTGTCTGGGTGGGCTTCCATCCACTGGGAGCTGCATGTACACTGTGATCCACCACTTCATGCTATCTCGGGGAAACAAGCACAAGAACAGACAGACAGATCTTCCTTCACAACCGGCACCCTTTCTTTCCTGAAGCTCAACAGTAAAATGAAGAAAGCTCTTAGGTGAAAAGTCTCAGGAAATCTAACACATACAAGTAGAAAGGTTCTCTTACTTGAAAAACAATGGCATATGGGCCGGTATAGAAAGGATTCAGCTAGTAAACCTGCTCACAGACACAACACATGCCTCCTCATGCAGGGTCCATAAGGAGAAAGAAGCAGAGCTCCCTATTAGAAAGGATATTACATCTGGCTATCTAAAAGGCAAGTTTCTCAGGGGGCATGGCAGTGCATGCCTCTAATGCCAGCATTTGGCAGGCCAGACAGGTGGAGCACTGCATGTCTGAGGCGAAGGCCAGTCTGGTCTACAAAGAATAACCCTGCTATGCACACACTATAACTGACTTGGCCATCGCGCCTCCTGCCTCCTCCCACACTTGTGGCACTCAGGGCCCCAGCGCTCCACTCACTTTAATTCCTGGGAGCAGGTTTCCCGCACACACTCTGTCACCATGAGTTCTGTCAGCTCTGCAGCCAGGCCCTCGCTCAGCTGGGTCAACACCAGTTCTCTCTCTTGCTTCAACCTATGGGCAGAAGAAAAGAAGCACAAAAGGAATACTTATGAATAAAAATAATGATGGCTGGAGAGATGGCTCAGTTGTTAAGAGTGCAGAGTGCTCTTGCAGAGGACCTGAGTTCATGTCCCAGCACCCACATGCAACTGCCTGTAACTACAGCTCCAGAGACCTGACACCTTCTTCTAGCATCCACAAAACCTGCATTTACATATATATGCCGTCCACCTCCCAAAACACAACACATACCCCCCCCCAACACACACACACACAACCCTTTCTCTTCGTCAAATCATGAGGATGTTGAATAGCCCAACAGGGGTCAGATGGCAACACAATGAACAGCAAAAGGGGTATCAGAGGTCAGGACTGGTACAAACTGACCTCTGTGCCCAGCTACAGGAACAGGAAATACCCACCTTTCCTCTTCAGCCTGCCGCTTTTCTTCCTCTCTTCTCTGCCTTTCCATGGATACTTCTTCAGCAGCAACATGCCTCAAGATGCCTGTGGTTTCAGCTGTTATCAGATCCTCCACGGCAGCATTAGAAACACTTCACAAAACGAAACAGATGGCATCAAACTCAGCAAAAGTATAAACCACCATTCACTCTTTCCAGGTGAGATTTGCTTGTGAAATGCAGAGAGAGTTCAATACATGAAAACCAATCACAGGCTGCAGGATGGCTCGCCAACAAAGTATGTGCATAAATGAGCACAAGACATAAAAAATAAGGACCAAAGCCATCAGTCATGAGAGCACAGAGTCAAACTTATAGTGAGATAGCACTTCCTGTCACAAAGAAAGGGAGGAGGAAGAAGAACCACTAACTACACTGGATGTGGTGGTTCACGCCTGCAACCCTAGTGGTCAAGAGGCTAAGGAAATTAGAGCCAGAACTCACGGAGCCAGAACTCAAGACTACGGGCTGGGGATGGTGGAGCACACCTTTAGTCCCAGCACTAGGGAGGCTGAAGTAGTCTGAGTTGGAGGCTAGCCTAGCCTGCATAGTGAGACCCTGTCTCAAAAGCAACCCCCCCCCTCAAAAAAAAATTAGGGTTAGGGGTAGAGAAATGGCTCAGCAGCTAAGAGCACTAGTTATTCTTCCAGAGGATCTGAATTTGATACTCAGCACGCACATGACACCTCACAATCATCTGTAACTCCAGTTCCAGGGGAGCTGATGTCTTCTTCTGGCCTCTGCAGGTACCAGACATGCATGATATATTCACACATACATGCAGGCAAAACACTCAAACACATAAAATTTAAAATAAACAAGTAAATAAATAAATGACTGGTAAATAAATACATTTCAAAGCATTTGAAAAAGGAACCACAAATGGAAATCACGTGCTAACAAGAAATAAAGGTGAGAGCTGGGCGATAGCAGCGCACACCTTTAATCCCAGTACTCAGGAGGCAGAGGCAGGAGGATCTTTGTGAGTTCGAGGCCAGCCTGGTCTATTTTTTCTGCCTTGAAAAAATAATCAAGAAAAAAAAAAGAAAGAACTAAAGGACAGGAACAGGAGAAAACTACATCCATCTAGAAAACAGAGAAAACATTTAGGCCTCAGAGAGAGAAGTGCAAAGCCCTTGAAATTGGCACTGTGGATCATAACCACATAGAACTGGGTCTTGCTGATGAATGAGAACAGCTTATAAGGACATGATTGTCCCCAGAGAGCAAATAACAGCTGAGCAAGAAAGGCTGGCATGTCAGGTGTCACTCACCCCAGAGCTGCGGCTACATAGGCTGCCCCAGCCGTGCTGACTTCTTCACAGTCCACTTGAAGAGTCTCCTGGATGAGCTCGTCCACCACCTGCACCAGGTCCTACAGAGAGACCAGTACAGGGTTGAATACTTCTCAGTGGATACTCATCAAGGTTTTCCTGGTAAAGCACGCGGCCTGAGTCTGCACAGTCAGGAAGAACAACAAAAGGTGCCTTCCCGAAGGGCTGGGGCAAGTCTGCTATGACTCCCTGGAGGTGGCCCCCAACAGCACCTTTATACATCATTTCTTGCTCACATTAAAACCTCTATTTCTGTGACCTTTAGGCTGTTGCTCAAGACTCCCTGATCCTCCAGAAGGGCCAGTGATTCACAACCAAGTTCCTCACTTATGTAACAGAGAAGTTCTGCTCAAGACCAAAGCCACCCACTGTCTACAGGCACAAAGCAGTGCTGTGACCCCACAGGCCCTGGTCTGTCCATCCACTGGTGTCACCCAGGAGCGAATACTGAACAGTCGGAACAGACGTGTGAATTCAGGTTAATACTAGGGCAGGAGCCACTCAAGCATACTCCTGACTGCCATAAAGATGAGGTCTCGCCGGGCGGTGGTGGCACACGCCTTTAATCCCAGCACTCGGGAGGCAGAGGCAGGCGGATCTTTGTGAGTTCGAGACCAGCCTGGTCTACAAGAGCTAGTTCCAGGACAGGCTCCAAAACCACAGAGAAACCCTGTCTCGAAAAACCAAAAAAAAAAAAAGATGAGGTCTCTGGGGCTGGAGAGATGGCTCAGAGGTTAAGAGCACTGTCTGCTCTTCTGGGGTTCTGAGTTCAATTCCCAGCAACCGCATGATGGCTCACACTCATCTATAATGAGATCTGGTGCCCAGAACACTGTATACATAATAAATAAATAAATCTTTTTTAAAAAGATGGGGTCTCTGCAGCTACCCTGAAAACTTACATCTATCACCTGAGACTCGGACCTGGATAGGCCCTGTCCTTCACTTTCCCAACTCTGGTTCCTATCCAATGAAACCAGGAAACACAGTCCCCTCACATAAAATGTTTATAGATTTCATGAAGATGCCTACCAAGTCAGAGTACAGAGGAGCAGGCTTTGGAGGCAGCAGCTCGGGCTGTATGGAGGACTGGAAAAGACCAGGGGCCAGTGGTGCCACATGAATCACTGGTGTGGATGAGGGTGCAGGAGGCGGCTGTGGGAGGAGAGCCAGTGGGGGCACATCCACCTCTGCCTCATGCTCCTCTCCTCGCCCACCACCTAGAAAGAAACACACAGGTGCTTGTCACCAGAATCACATAGCTACAATCTCTACGAAAGGCCCAGAGCTATCCAAACCCTATGTAGTGGACCGCCCTCTTGACCACCATCCTTCGGGTATAGGCATAGGATAATATTTGCTTTGTGTGGAAACTGCATCAGGGTATCACAAGCACTAACAAGGGCTTCAAAACTCCAAATCCAGGCAAAGTGAGAGTTATCCAAGGAGCCAGACCTGCAGACCCAGACAGAATCTTCTGTGAGAGGGAGGCTTCAAGAGGGAAAGCCCTACAGCTTCACTCACCGGCTGCATCGGCACCAGATCTCTGAGCGCTGATGGGCAGCTCTGTTGCCAGGCTCTCCCCAACGTACTTATTCTGGGAGTTAAAGCTGCACACAGGCGTGTGGCGAGGTACAGGGGGCAGTGGCCCTCCATTCACGACTTCTCCAACAGACACAGTCAGCTTCCGGGCAATAAACACTGACTTCCTGGCCTTGGATAATCCCTCTGGTTCCATGAATGCGGACCGATTAAGCTCAACACAGCTACAAACAGAGAGAAGTCAGGAGAAAAGAAGACTACTATACTCCTCAAACCCAACTACTGGATCCCTGATTAGAGCAAGACTGGACAGAGATGAGGAGAAAGCGTCCAGGCTTGAGGAATCACAGGACCCGGGGCATTATCAGCCGTGCATGGAATGACACAAACCACTGTGCTCTTCTTTCAGAGCTGCAGCCCACTCATTTAAAGTCACAGTACTTCCCTGAGGAGGAACTGCATTGGGCCAAGGAAACAAACAGAATGTCAAGTGGAACGGTGCCATCATCTGGGAAACAGTTAGTGGCATCAATAGCCTCCAAGCCCTGAGTATAGTTACAGAGTACTTGACACGGCCTACTGGACTCCCAGCTCTGCTACCAGGTGTGCAGGGGTCAAACAGGGGTGAACAAAGGCAATCTTCAAAGAACACAGTAGAAAAATCCTTTTTATCTTTAGGTTCTCTGGTTGCTGACGAAAAGCAATGATGTCTGGTTCGTTTTATTCTCAAATCCCTGGTTGAGCACACCTTTAATCAAACCACTTGGGAGCAGACCACTGTGAGTTTGAGGCCAGCCAGGGCTACATACCCTATCTCAAAATGAAACAAAAGCAAAAGAACAAACTTTGGTCTTGACCTGTGTGTGCCCTGAGACTATTCCCTAAGTTCACAGTAGGGAAGCAATACACAAAACAGCCTTCTCAGAGGTCCAATAAGTAGCCCTTTATCAGAATTTTAAAAAGGTGTCTGTGTGTTGTGGGGGCGGGGCAGAGAGAGAGAAGCATACTGGTGTGGTCTCAGCTCTTACCCATCAGCCACAGTGAGGCCATGGCAATTGAGGAAGTCTGTTGCTTCTTCACAATCTCTGAATAACAGCATGCGTACGACACCATCCAGAGGGAAGACAGTAGAGCGTTGTGTGCTCACAGTGTATGCAACATTGAGTGCTCGGAGGGCGTCCTTTCGGATCTGAAAGAAGCGCGTGGATGCAAGCTCAGCGGGGAAACACAGTTAAAGGAAGAGCATGGCCAGCCAGCCACACAATCATGAGCTCCTGCTACAGCTCAGTCCCTACTTCCCTATCTAGGAAGAGCTCACCCTGATCTCTCTCTCAGTGCTCATATTCCGTCAGACTGCCTTTCTTCCCTGTTGTACACAATTACCATGAAATGTACTTTATGTATTCACCATCTTTAGCTCTGGCCTCTTTTCTATTGTCAGTAGTGTTGAAATGGGAACTGTGTTGGTTTTGTTCCCATGCACTCTGAGCATTAGGAAGAGAGCCAGGCAGAAGAGCCAGGTGGTGGTGGCATAATGTGGGATGTCCTTCTGTATATGTGTTGCTCTTATTGGTTAGTGAATAAAGTTCCTTTGGCCTATGGCAAGGCAGGATAAAGCCAACCTGGAAGAAATAGAGAGAGAGAGACGCCATGTAGCTGCCAAAGGAGAAAGAGCCAGAAATTACTGGTAGGCCACAGGCTCGTGGTGATACATAGATCAAAAGAAACAGGTTAATTTAAGATGCAAGTGTTAACTAATAAGAAGCCTGAGCTAACAGGCCAAATAGTGTTATAATTAATATAGTTTCTGTGTGACTATTCAGGTCTGGGCAGCCAGAAGCTAAAGAGCAGGCTCCGTCTACAGTAGCACACACCTTTAATACCACCACTTGGGAGGCAGAGGCAGATGAATCCCTATAAGTTTTAGGCCAGCCTAGACTACAGGGTGAGTTCCAGAACAGCCAGGGATACACAGAGAAACCCTGTTTTCTTATTTAAAATGGCCTATAGCAGCTAACATTATAGTAACATTACTATTCAATTAAAGTAAAAACTACTCTCTGCCTCCTTAGCTGCTTGAGGACCACATCATGAATGACACTATCTGGACCAGGAAATCCATGACTTTATTTCCTTCAGATAAAACAAATTGTCACTGATGCCCTTCACACTGGGAAAGCATCCATATCAAAGACAAAATTTCAGGAAAAGCTAGTCAAAGTGGACAACACCAGATGTCACCACTGCATTGGGATTTAAAACAACTGGGCAGTAGAAAGACAACTGACTTTGGCTTGAGGTATGATTTTCTGGATTATAGCAAAAAGGCTAAGCTTACACACAGACTTGACAGACTTGGGAGACATGGCCTCATAAGAGGAGGCCTCCAGAAAACAGGGGAAAAAATTTAAGAGCAGAATGAGGAGGGTCAGAGGTGACACTGCCAAACAGTGACCTGGAGACTGGATAACAGCAAAAGGAGCAGAGCTTCTGCAAGAATGGTGCAAATGCCTAAGGAGAAGACAAACCGTAAAAACATCAAAAAATTAAAAAAAAAAAGTAACTGCAAGTTCCACTTGACAAAATGCACAAACTTCCCTAAGAGGAAGGTTATTAGTAACATTTTCATTTGTTCCAGAATTGGTGACAGGCAAGTCTAACAACAGCAAGCAAACTGGTCAAAGAGTCTTTGCTAGAGCTGTAGAGAGCAGACGTGTAGACAGTGGAACAAAGTCAAGTGCATGTTTAACAAAGATGTCAACTCGCCCTGGAGAAAGGAAAGCATCTTCAACAAACAGGGCTAGGAAAACTGATGTCCGTGTGCAAGAGGAAGAAATTAGATCTGTACCTATCACTTTGTACAAAAAAAGTAACTCGGATCAAAGACCTTAATGTGAGCCCTTAACCACAGAAACTACTAGAATAGACATAGGCAGCACCTACATGATAAGAGGTGTAGGAAAGGACTTTCTGAGTAGGACTCCATCTGCCCAAGAGTTAAGGCCAACAACTGAGAGCTGGGACTTCAGGAAACTAAACTTTTGTACAGTTAAAGAAACACGCAATAGGGTGGGAGAGGAAGCCTACGGAATGGGAAAAAATCTTTGCCAATTGTACATCTGACAGAGTATTAATATTCAGAATACACAAAGAATCAAAAACATAACAAAACAAACAAAAAAATCAACTCGTTAAAAAAATAGGCCTGAGACATGAACAGAGAGTTCTCAAAAGAAGCCAAAGGAATGGGGAGTCTGTCATGAGATTGTGTCAACTACAGATATCAGAAGCTACATCCATGAAGGCTTATGGACATGACTGTTTAAACATGAGCTCAACAGGGACAACAACAGATACACTAATGTGGACAGGAGAAAGCCAAGGAGGCCTCAACTCTATACAAAGAACTACTGACAACTAATGACATCCCAGGGGAGGCCTTACCCTCTCTGAGGAGTGAATTGGGAGGTGGAGGAGTGGGAGAAGAGGAGGAAGGGGGAACTGGGATTGGTATGGAAAATAAATTTTAAAAAACTTCCAACATCTAAGGAATGCTGAGAGTGGGAAGAAATATTCTTCCTCGGGCTGGAGAGATGACTCAGAGGTTAGGAACACTGGCTGCTCTTCCAGAGGTCCTGAGTTCAATTCCCAGCAACAACATGGTGGCTCACAACCATCTGTAGTGAGAGCTGGTGCCCTCTTCTGGCCTGTACATGCCAGTATATATATACTATACATGTATAGTAAATAAATAAATAAACAAATAAGAAAAAAAGAAAAGAAGAAAGAAAAGAAGGTCTACCTCAAGGAAGAGCACACCAATTGATTATCTAATACCAGTGGTAACCCCTGAAAACAAATATACAAAAAACATTATCTAGACTAAGCAGGTTGTCCTTATATCTAGGAGTGTCCCCTC
Source organism: Microtus ochrogaster (assembly GCF_000317375.1). Taxonomy (NCBI): domain Eukaryota; kingdom Metazoa; phylum Chordata; class Mammalia; order Rodentia; family Cricetidae; genus Microtus; species Microtus ochrogaster. Next base: position 46,539,663 of record NC_022028.1, on the reverse strand, counting down.
CAGATAGCCCCCTCTCCTATCTGCAGAGGCCAAGCAGAATCACCCCATGCCCAGCTGAAGTAGTATGTTCACAGAAAGGGCACACTGGGGAAGAGTGACAGTAGCAGTCATTTCTCATTGGGTCAATACCTGCAGACTAACCTGGCCTCTACTGAAATCTCCAAGCCAATTAAAAATGCTGAAGCTAACAACTAACTAGAACTAAGACCAAGAATTTTAAATCCCTTTATTTAAAACAAACAAACAAATAAATAAATAAAGGTCTTCTGAATGCCTTTGACGTCTCAAGACCAAGCACGCACAGGACAGAGTGGAAAAAGAGGTATTTAAGCATCATCAGACTCATTCTCAAAACAGTTGGCTAGTTTTTGTTTTTTCCGGAGTCTTTCTACGTTACTCTGGCTGTCCTCTCAAAATTTTTATCAATACTAAGAATTTCGAAGTTAAGCATTTTGTAGTATTTGTGGTTTAGGGTTTGTTTTCATGAAAGGCAACTGTGTTGAACTCAACCTGCCATCCCAAAGGTTTCTGTGAGCTGCAGAACTCTTCCCACTGCATGCTCTCTCCTGGTGGAGACCCATGACAGCCCATCATCCAAGGTTAAACCAGAAACACCTTGCTGAGCTGTGACAGGCTCCGAGAGCCGACTGACGGCTGCCCATTTGGAAGAGTACAGGGGCAGAGAAGCAGTTCGACACTTCAAGTTACTGCTTTTGTTCCTATGCTGCTAGTGGTGCTTCTACCCACCTGGTTAAAGTAACAGTGTAGCAGGCACGCATTCAGGTAAGAAGCAGACTGGACCAGTTTGAAGAATCTCACGAAATTATTACTGTTCAATGCAGCAAAAGCCTGGACAGCAAAGTTGACCTCGGGGGAGTTCCTAACATCAGGGTGGAACTGCTGCACTTCTCTGTAAGGAGCCAAAACCGTTAGCGTTGATTTAAGTCAGTCTGATATAACTAGATCTCAGCAATAATGGTGACAGCCACCACTGAAATCTAAGCTCCATAATCAGCTGCCAAGTCTCACATTTAGCTGACACACATGGGTCTTCTTTCCTTTTTATTTTATTTTATTCTTTGAGATAGAAACTTATGAATCCCAGAGGCTTCAAATTCACTATGGAGCCAAAGATGACCTTGAACTCCCATAGAATTACAGGTGTGGTTTTAAAAGCTTTTCTTTGAAAAGATAATAAACTGTGGGGCTGGAGAGATGGCTCAGAGGTTAAAAGCACTTGCTATTTTTGCAAAGAACCCAAATTCGGTTCCTAGCACCTATGTGAGGTAGTTCACGACTGCCTGTAACTTCATCTCCAGGATATTCGACACCCTCTTCTGTCCTTTACAGGAGCCTGCATTCATGTGCATATGCCTACACAGACACACACTATACACAATTAAAAATAGTAATAAATAAAGTCTTAAAAAGATGATAAAGAAAACCGGGCGGTGGTGGCGCACGCCTTTAATCTCAGCACTCGGGAGGCAGAGGCAGGCGGATCTCTGTGAGTTCGAGACCAGCCTGGTCTACAAGAGCTAGTTCCAGGACAGGCTCCAAAACCACAGAGAAACCCTGTCTCGAAAAACCAAAAAAAAAAAAAAAAAAAAAAAAAAGATGATAAAGAAAACCGGGCGGTGGTGGCGCACGCCTTTAATCTCAGCACTCGGGAGGCAGAGGCAGGCGGATCTCTGTGAGTTCGAGACCAGCCTGGTCTACAAGAGCTAGTTCCAGGACAGGCTCCAAAACCACAGAGAAACCCTGTCAAAAAAAAAAAAAAAAAAAAAAGATGATAAAGAGCTGAGCACAGTAGCAAGCATCTTTAAACCCAGCACCTGGGAGGCAGATCTGAGTTTGAGGCCAATTTGGCCTACAGAGTACAACACAAAGAAACCCTGTCTCAAAAAACTGAAAAATAAGTGAAAATAGCGAGTGGGTTATGGTGGCACATGCCATTTATCCCCACTCTTAAGTGGTAGAGGAAGGCAGATCTCTGTGAGTTCAAGACCATCATGGTCTACAAAGCAAGTTCCAGGCCAGCCAGGGATACAGAGTAAGAATCTATCTCACCACGCACCCCCCAAAAAAACAAAAATAAAATAAAACTAGGACCTGGAGAGATGGATAGCTGTTGATGGCACTTGCTACCCCAGTGTTCAATTCCCAGCACCCATGTGGCAGCTAAGAACTGTCAATAACTCCAGTTCTAGGAGTTCCAATGACATTCTCTGGCTTCCTTGGGTGCCAGACTACATGGTACATAGACATACAAGCAGGCAAAACCCTCATAAACATAGATACAAACAAAGTAACATTAATAAAAGAAATATATTTAGCCAGGCATGGTGATCTACACGCCCTTAATCCTAGGAGGCAGATGCAGGAGGATCTCTGTGAGTTTGAAGCTAGCCCGAACTACATAGTGGGTTCCAGGACAGGTAGGACTGCTACACAGAGAAACCCTGTCTCAAGACCAGGCTCCCCATTTTTTTTAACTGCTTTATTCAAAATGGGTACAAATGATTGTCATATATGAAGAGACACCAGCCAATTTTTTGTTTGTTTGTTTTTTTGGTTTTTCAAGACAGGATTTCTCTGTAGCTTTGGAGCCTGTCCTGGAACTAGTTCCTGTAGACCAGGCTGGTCTCGAACTCACAGAGATCCATCTGTCTCTGCCTCCCGAGTGCTGGGATTAAAGGCGTGCGCCACCACCACCCGGGTCTACCAGACAATTTTTATAACCTGTTTATCTGCTGTAAAGCTTAAATCAATCATACATATAGACTTACAACAATAGGTCTTGGAGAAAATATTAACAACAAAAATCAGCTAAACACAGCTATAAACTATAATCTCAGCTTTCAGAAGACAGAGGCAAGAAACCTCAAATTTGAGGTCAACTTGGGTCACATCTCACAATGAGACTATATCAAAGAAAGGAAGAGCCAGAGAGAGAGAGAGAGAGAGAGAGAGAGAGAGAGAGAGAGAGAGAGAGAGAGAGAGGAGGAGGAGGAAGGGAGAGAAGGAACACAAAACAACTAATTTCAATATAAATAAGGGCTTTTTTACAAATAAAAGGAGGCAATGGCTACCACTGAGTTTAGTTTACCAAATGTGGGTCAGGCAAATGTGCTGTATCTCTTTCTTATTTAAAGGTCTACTGAAATATCAAACCAAGATTTCAAATTCTCTCACCCAGTAACTTATCCACTCAGATCTAACTTTTCCTTCTACTATATGCCACCAAGCACACATTCTGAAGCTGAATTAGCACACTAATGGGACTTCCTACCTTACATGTTCTCATTTCCTACCTATGCATGCCATTGAGAGGATCCCTCTCAGGAACGAACATAAAGGGATTATACACAGCATGCTGGTCTCAGGACATGCTCACACTTGTTTATTCCTGGCTCAGTTTGGCAGCGACACCATGGGCTTTCTATACATCAAAGCCTAACTTCTGAATCTGAAAACACACCTTAAAATGTCTCCTTTGTTGAGATTGAGCAGGACATTGTAGCCCTGGAACTCTGCCTCGCTGGTACAGAAAACACCTTTGTTCCTCAGGTCCTGGTACATCTCCTTCAGACTCTGTAGACACTTGGTCATATTCTCATTGTTGATCTTGGCATCGAAGGAGGACATGGGCTCCTCGCACATGAAGTGGGCACAGTGGATATGGAATCGCGTACATTTCTCAATCAGAGACACCGTCAGGGGATCACAGAGGTGCTGCTGTGTGATGTCCTGTTCACACATTAGAGAGGATTACATATGCACACATGCATTCCTCACTCACACCTACGCCACATATACACACAATCCATGAAAAGTCAACTTTTTTAAAAATTATGCTTATGAGTTGAATTACATTTCAACTTGAAACTAACCCAATGAAACACAATCAAATAGTTTTATAATGGCTCAAATAAAATCATTTCTATTTCATATAAAATATTTGCGTAAAAGAAACGAAAGTTCAATTTATGACTATACATGCATTTCCTAGTCATGTGATTAGAGGGAGCTGATACCTTCCGTATACCCCGTGTGCGGTTCCACACGAAGTCGTACCAGTCCCGAAGGCTGCCTTCCTTTTGGTCCATGATCTGGGTCACCAGGTAGTCCATGGTCCTGCTGAGAACTGCTGAGGGCCTCAGCTCATGTGGCAGGGGCTCCTCCTGATCTGCAGAGGACCGGCTGTACTCCTTCACAGCTGCTGCATGGTCCACCTGGGCAAGGGGTAGAAACAAACTGCTTCATGCAGGTCTTTGAACCTTAAAATGCAGGAGGAAATCACATACACACCCTCATGAGATCAGTGCTTGGGAACACAGTTTCTTAATGAAAATGTTTTGTTAAAGGTGACAAATTTTAAGGACAAATAAATTAAGAAACTTGATTCAGGCAAATAGAACAGGGTATCACAGGAGCAAGCAGGTAAGGAAAGACCCATCTGCTCACCCCAAAGCATAGTGGTAACAGGTAAAGGGGCTTCAAGCAACAGAAAACATATTGAGATCAAAATTAAAAACAAAAGCTGTGCCTCTGTGTGGTGGTGCATGCCTTCAATCCCAGCACTTGGAAGCCTGGTCACAGAGAGTTCCAGGACAACTAAGACCATACAGAGGGTCTCTGTCAAAAAAAAAAAAACAAAAAAACAAAAAAAGGCCAAGCAAGATAGCTCAGCATGGGTTAAGGACACTGGATACTGATAACCTGAGTTCAATCTTCAGAACCCACAGAGTGAAGGAGAAAACCAGCTCCTCTAGTCTATCCTCTTACATACATACATTGTGGCACATACGCACACACTCATATACACACACACAAAGTAAATAAATGCATTTTTATAAAACAGTGGGGAAAAAATAGCAGCTCATTAGGACAGACAGGGATCTACCTGGTCAGTCCCTGGAACCACTTCAAACACGCTCAGCTGGCTCCGGGTCTCCCGCAAGTAGCGTTCCTTCTCAGGACACATGTCAGGGCACGTCCCAACAAATGCCCTTGCTTTGTCCAGATCAGTCCTCTTCACCCGAGCTAAAGGAAACCAAGACACAAAGGTGATGGTGTATGCACCACATGGGTACTAAGAATTCACAAAGTGTAGCTCCATAAAAGGAAAAAAGAAAACAAACAAACAAAAACACTGCCTATAATCCCAGCACTCAGGAGGCTGAGGCCAGCCTGGGTCACATGAAGTTCAGGCTAGTCTAGGTTATACGGTGAGACCCTATCTCATCTGTGCACTGTCTCCCCTCCACCCTGCCCAAAAGTCATACTCACAAAAGAAATGTTTCTTCAACTTTGAGCTACGGAAAAGAAACTATGGCTTATCCTGCCAGGCAACAGCCATCTAGGCTCACAAAGGCTCCTAGCCAAGGCTATACCTCTCTCCAATAATCAGACACTTTCATTACAGACTTAAGATGGAAGACAGGGACTGGAGAAATGGCTCAGCTATTAAGAGCACTTCCTGCTCCTCTAGAGGACCCAGGCTTAATTTCCAGCACCCACATGGCAGCTCACAACCATCTATGACTCCGGTTCAAGGGGATCTGGTATTCTTGGGCATGATGCAGACAAGTGATACACAGCTATCTATACAGGTATGCAAAACACTCATATACATAAAATAAAAACAAATTGAAAAGATTTTACAAACAGATGAAGTATGCCATCACTTCTGCTTAAAGAAATGTGCGCTGCCAGCATTCTGTAATTCTTATCATGACCTCAGTAGCAAAACAGGAATTTAATCAAAGAATAAATTTGTGGGTTGGACACCAGTGGCACACACCTCTAATCCCAGCATTTGGGAGGCAAAGGCAGAAAGATCTCTGTGAGTCTGAGGCTACCAGGGGCTACATAGTGAGACTATATTTCAAAATAAATAAATACATACAACTTAAAAATTTAAAATAAAATGTTAAATATAAATTCTCAAAATATATCAGTATTCTAAGATTCTGTCTCAGCATTCAAAATTACATAATCTAAGTTAGCTGGGTGCCTACCTGAGTTAAGAATACCATTATTTTTACTCACAGAATGCAAGGTTTGAAAGGAAACTTGACAACACAACACATACAAATTTTGGTCACACTTTTAAAATAGCCTTTAATCCCAGCATTCAGGGGCAGAGGCAGGTGGATCTCTGTGAATTCAAGGCCAGCCTGGTCTACAGAGCTAATGCCAGGACAGCTAGGGCTGTTACACAGAGACTATCTCGAAAACGAAACAGAAGACAAATGCCCCCACAGGATAAAACTGCAGGACATTTTCTTAATTAGTGATTGATGGGGAGGATCCAGCCCATTGTGGGTGGTCCATCCCTGGGCAGGTGGTCCTGGGCTATACAAGAAAGCAGACTGAACAAGCCATGATGAGCAGAGCAGTAAGCAGCATCCTCCATGGCCTCTGCACCAGCTCCGGCTTCCAGGCACCCGCCCTGTCTGAGTCCCTGTCCTGACCTCGTTCAGTGATGAACAGTGAGTGTAAGACAAACCCTTCCTCCCAACGCGCTTTCTGGCCATGGTGTTTCACCACAGCAACAGCAATGCTAACTAAGACACAAATGCATGAGAAATGTAAAAAGCATTGATTAGGACAGCAGTTTTTATTACCATCGTAAGAGAGTTCTGTTATAATTACAATTATTCTCAGCTTTTAAAAAAAAAATGCCAGGTAAGATAGATATGTGTAATCCCAGCACCCAGGAGGCTGAAAGAGGAAAATTTTAAGCCCTAGGCCAACATGGGCTATATAGCTGTGGAAAAAAGAATCAAACAGCTGAAAATTAAGGGGAAAAAAATTGTAGGGGGTAGAGGTTTAGAGGTTAAGACCAGTGGCTGCTTTTCCAGAGAACCTGGGGTCCAATTCCCAGCACCCTCATGGCAGCTCACAACTGTCTATAATTCCAGTTCCAGGGGATCCGACACCCTCATGCAAACAGACATGCAAGCCTAACACTAATGCACATGAAATTAAAAAAAAACAACAACAACAAAAAAAAACTTTTAAAAAGAGAAAAGAGTTTTAAAAAATTGAAAATATGGGTTTCCATTTGGGGTACTACATAATTGTAATGTTAATTTATCAGTTTGAAAGTAATGCATTCAGTTTACCATTCCAAAGGGAAACAATGCCTGAAGCGGAGCATCACCTCCACTTCTGCCTTTCAGACACTGTCCCTCTCTACCAGCAATCACTGTGAGCTGTTCCTCTACATACTCCTAACATACATAAACACATGCACTCACCACACATTAGTACACACACAGTTCACACCTCCAGGAAGACCAGAGCACAGTCACACCAGGCATGGCATAGAAGAACTCCCAAGACTCAATGCCTCCCAACCTTGACCTCACCAGGGACTCGGGACTTGTCTCTGTGCACTATACCTTGCCGCATTATTCGGTCTCTCTGGTCCAGAAGGCGGTACTTCTCCTCAGATGTCTCAGCCACAGTTCCTATCAGGATGCTAAGAGATGACGCACATGAACCAAGGCCCTCGGGGCCCTCAGATCCAGAGTCAAAAGGGTCTACCTCAAACTGGTGGATCTTTAGAAGGCTTGGCTTCTTCACTGGAGAGCTATAGAGAAAACAACACATTCATGGCCCTTGTACCATTTCCACTTCTGAATCAAGACTTTCTGGTCCTCTAAAGCTAAGAAAGTACAGCATCAAAATTAAAGAAGCCAGCCAGGCATAGTGGCACATGACTTTAATCCCAGCACTAGAGAGGCTGATTCAGGGAGATTTCTGAGTTCGATGCTTGTCTGGTCTTCATAAAAAGTTCTAGGACACTCAAACGCCCCTCCCCGCAATAAAACAAAATAAATAAAACAAAGCCTAAATAAAGGTGATCATGAGATTTTTTTCACTTTAAATTAAAATAAAAAAAAAATAAAGCTGCTGCTTCAACAACTCAAGAAGACTGACACAGGATTGCCTGAGCCAATCACCTGAGGTTAGGCTGAGGAACTAACAAGACCCTACGAGAAGGGCAGCAGTGTTGAGAACAAAGATGTTAGATTTATTGGTTTTTTAATAATTTTGAAATATTTCATACTTAAGAAAATGAGATAATGGATTAAAAATGTAACTCAGGTTAGAAGAGCAGAGTCCTGGGTTCAAGCCTCGGCACCTCATACATGGGGTGTAGTGGTGCATGCCTATAATCCCATTACTGAGTAAGTGGAAGCAGGAGATAAGGGAACTTCACAGTCATTTTCCACTACACAACGAATACAGACAGTCTGGTATAGGTGAGACCCTGTACCTAAAAGGGGGGTAGGTTGGACTAGAAAGATGATGCAACAGTTAAGAGTATTTGCAGATCTTGCAGAGGACCCAGGCTAGTCTGAAAGAGATAAGTCCATGTCTCAGAAAGAGAGAGGCAGGGGGTGGGAGGGGGGAGAGAAAGAGAAGGAGGAGGAAGAGAAAGAGGAGGAGGAGGAAAGAAAAGGAAGAAAGAGAAAAGGGGGTGGATGCTAGAGAGATGCCTCAGTGGTAAGAGTACTCAACTGCTCTTACAGAGGACCAGGTTTGGTTCCCAGCACGCACACAGTGGCTAACAATTATCTCGTTATCTCTAAATTCCAGAGGATCTGACACCCTCCTTTAGCCACCTTGAGCACTGAATATATGTGTTGAACAGACATACATACAGACAAACATGTACACGTGTAAATAAGCAATTGAAAACTAAGGCAATAGCCGGGCAGCGGTGGAGCACACCTTTAATCCCAGCACTTGGGAGGCAGAGGTGTCTGATCTACAAAGTGAGTTCCAGGACAGCCAGGGCTACAGAGAAACCCTATCCCGAAAACAAACAAACAAACAAACAAACAAACAAACACAAATACACTACACTCCAGCACTGCCAGTTCAGTTGGACATATAAAAGTAAAAGTTATTCCGTGTGGATTTACATGCCAGGGTGTGGGACTGAGAGAGACAAGAGAGGAGTCGTGTGAAGATAACTTGCATAGAGCACCTCATTCTATGCTACCCTGAAGTGGGCAGCCCTGTACAGACATGCAGACCCAGGCATAAAATGAAAACAAATAATTTATATTTGTTTACTTTTTGAGACACTGTTTCTCTGTGTAGTCCTTACCTAACTTGGAACTTGGAACATAGACCAGGCTGGCTTTCAACTCCAAAATCCACCTGCCTCTGCCTCCTGAATGCTGGGACTAACGGCATGCACTGGCACCACCCAGCTAATTTTTTTTTTTTTTTAAATAAAGGACTAGGGCAAAAATGGCAGTTTTGTAATAAGGCTTTCCCTAAGAAAATCTCCTAGAAGTCAGACCCGGATTAAAGAGGGCCTTCCCAAAATCCTAGGTCCTGGGGAATATTAAAACAAAACAGAATCACCAATCAAGCTGGCAACTGCTCAGATCGGCTGTCCTAAACCATCCCACTGACCATGCTCACTGTGGGGGAGGGGATGCAAAAGCAGCTCTTCCTTGTCCCTGCCCCATGGCCCCTCAGTCCCTACTAGAATGTCAGAGCTCTCCCCTACTCTCTTCTTTTATGACAGTTACTAAGAAAGGTAAACCCCACCTTTTATTCAGCAGGCTGCCAGCTGCAGGCCTCACTATGGGCTTGCCAAGAGGGGAATGCTGAAAGGGGGGATCCTCTATGCCTTGACTGGTTTCACCATCACCAAGCTTCTTCTCCTTCACAGAAAAGGGTTTTTTGCTGGGACCTGAAGACACAAGAGTCAGAACAAGGTTGATAAAAGCTTCCAGAAACAAGGATGCAGTTGGAGCTAGCCACTCCACTTGAATGTCAAGGGCCTGCACAGAGCATCAGACTATGGAATCAGTAACTGAAAACTCACTTATTTTCTTCTTGTGCCAAAAGATAGACATATCCTTATGCAGACTTTTCCCCTTCTTCCTAGCCAGGGCTGCAGATGCCTGAAAAACAGTTCAGAACCACCGACTATGAGGACATGTAGAGACCAAAGAAAATGAGACTCAACACTCAGAGGCTGCAATCAGAACAGACTACTTAAAAATAAATCGGAGGGCCAGCAAGATGGCTGAGCAGGTACAGCTGCCTGCCACCATGCCAGAAGACTGGAATTCAAGCTCCTGGAAAACATGGCCCTCCGGAAATTGTTCTCTGACCTCCACATCACTCACCACGGCACACCGATGCCCCCTACTCCAGTCCCCTGCCCTCCCCCCACACACAGAATGAAGACATAAATGTTAGGGGCTGGAGAGATGGCCCCATATTCAGAGTGCCTGCTGCTCTGCTCTTCTGGACTCAAACTGGGTTCCCATCACTGCATCAGATGGCTCGTGTTACATGTAATTCCAGCTCCCTGGAGATCCAATCCCTGCCCCGCCCTCTTCTAGCTTCCTTGGGCATACTCACAAACACAGACACACAACATTTTTTTTAAAAAGGCTAGATGAGGTAGTGCTCGCCTTTCATCCCAGCACTTAACAGCAGAGGCAGGCAGATCTCTGAGAATGTGAGGCCAGCCTGGTCTACAGTGCAAATCCCAGGACGGCCAAGGCTACACAGAGAAACCCAGTTTTAAAAAGGAAAAAAAAAGAGTAAAAGGTCACTCTCAGCAACACAGCAATTATGAGGCCAGCGTCTCAAAAACAACAATAATTAAAATATATACACAGATACATACATACATATTACATTTTATTATTTTTAGATGTTACTTTTTTTTTTTTTTTTTGGATTTTCGAGACAGGGTTTCTCTGTAGCTTTTTGGTTCCTGTCCTGGAACTAGCTCTTCTAGACCAGGCTGGCCTCGAACTCACAGAGATCCGCCTGCCTCTGCCTCCCGAGTGCTAGGATTAAAGGCGTGTGCCACCACCGCCCGGCGGTGTTACTTATTTTTACTTTATGCACAAGTGTTCTGCCTGCATGAATCTAGGTGGATAAAACTCCTCAGTATGCAGTACTGAGGAGGCCAGGAGAGAGTACTGGATCTACTGGATCTGGAGTTACAGATAACTGTGAGTCACCATATGGGTGCTATCAGCTGAACCTCAGCCCCTATAAGAGCAGCAAGTGCTCTTAACCACTGAGCCATTTCTCTGACCTCATATATAACATTTTTCAAAATGTAGCTCATAAAATATAGCAGTTCGCCAGGCAGTGGTAGCACACAACTTTAATCCCAGCACTTGGGAGGCAGAGGCAGGTGGATCTCTTGAGTTCGAAGCCAGTCTGGTCTACAGAGTGAGTTCCAGGACAGCCAGGGCTGTAACAGAGAGAAACCCTATCTTGAAATCAAACAAGCAAACAAAAAAGTTGTATGATTCCCATATACATGAAATACCTAGAGAAAAATAGAAGTAACCAAAGGTTGGTCAGAGTAGTGAAATACTACTTAGTGGTTATAGAATTTCTGCTTGGGATAGTGAGAACATTCTGGAAACAGATAGTAGTACTATGACTGCCAGACATGGTCCCACAGGGACCAAACATGCTTGTAGTGCACAGATACACATATAGGCAAAATACTTAACACACAAATAATTTTTTCAAATTGTCTTAAAGTTCTAGACCATCTTAGTCTAAGAAAATGTGTGTCAAAAAAGTGACTATGATGCACATAATTATGATTATAAACTTTTATTATTTTTTAATCAATATGAAGAAATAAACAATAAAATCCCTAAAACACTTACTATGTTCTGGCATAAAAATTTTATTCTCAGAGATTTGAACAACGGACAAAAACTATTCCAAAATATATGACGAGGCTGGATACAGTGGTACACACACATAATCCAAGCACCTGGCTAGTAGGGCGGGGGTGGTGCACACCTTTAATCCCAGCACTTGGGAGGCAGACCTCTGAGTTCAAGGCCAGCCTGGTCTACCGAGTTAAAGGATAGTGAGGACTACAAAGAGAAACCCTGTCTTAAAAAAACAAAATTAAACAAATAAATAACAATTTCAAGGCTAAGCTGGGTAATACACCAAGCTATAGAGATCAGGCATGCAGCAAGACGTCTTAAAATGCAGCTTAGAGGTGAGCACACTCAAGGCACACTCAGTCCTTAGCACTGAAGCAGGGGAGAGCCCCCAGAGCAAGACCCAGCCTCAAAAAGAAAAAAATAAAACTCAAAAACAGAGAAATCCGAGTAAGTAAATAAACAAGACGGAACAAAACATTATGTAGCATTTTGGTTCACATTCTGGTTCAGACTCTGGATTAATTTCAGATAATACCAACAGTTAGTTGTATGCAATGGAACATGCCTCTAGTCCTGAACCACAGGCTAAGGCAAGAGCCCAGCAGTTCAAAGTGAGTCTGGGCAATAATACAGCAATACCCTGACTCTTACAAAATACGAAGTCAAAGCTGTAAGCTGAGAACAGCGACACATGTCTACCATTCCAGTACCTGGGAGGTAGAAGCAGGAAGACAGAGCAGGGACTACATACAGGGGCCCTTCCAGACACAAAGAAGGAGCAAAAAAAAAAAAATAAAAAAAGCAATGAGGGCCAGTCAGATGTCTCAGCGAGTAAAGGCACTTAACCCAAGTATAAGACCTCGAGCCCCCAAAAAGGTAGGAGAAAAGTGATTCCACAAAAGTTGTCCCCTGACCTCCAGGCATTTGTCTCTGATCCTTCATACCACACATGTACTGATAAATATAGACAGACATAATTTAAGCTATGAAAACATGCTTTCTCCTTCTTAAATTTTTATATGATTTAATCTTTCTACAAGAATATTTAGCAAAATAGCAAAGATATAAAGTCCCAGAAGGTGAAACCACACAGCCAGTGCTTTAAGTATACACTGGAAGCAGGCCACAAGCCCAACAGCTTTTCCTAGGGAATAGGATTCTAAGAGACTCCTTTTCTTTGTATTGCTTGAATGTCTACACTAATCATGAACTTATCCAAATGAAACAAACCAAAACCAGAGAATCGGAGCTTGGAAAAGTACTCCGCAACTACACGCAACTCTCAAGGCTTTCAGAAGAACCCGACTCCACCTGCGCCCACTCACACTCCCCAGAAAACTTCGCTCTACAGAGGCCTCAGACACGCACACCCCAAGTCAGGAAAGTAAACACCATCACAACCTCAAATGAAGAATGAGATTCTTAAAAAGTTATTTTAGTAGGCATATCTACTATGGGATATAGATATATAATACGTATAATATATATGTATATGTAATACATATTATAAATAATATACATATTACATATCATATCTCATTATTCCATTTCATGCACATGCTCCCTTCCCTTACTCCACCCCTATGCTCCTGTTGGCTATTTCCCTACATTCCCCCAGTCTCCCTTCTGTTTCCACAACACATGTCCACCACCTTCTTTATCATTCTCCCCGACCCTCTTTTAGGATCCCTTTTCTAACTTCATGACCCACCGCCCGACACACACACACACACACACACACAATTTTAAACTTCAGATGAGACAGTTAAGGAGAAGAGAATGCGATGCCTGGGTGCTTTCCCTACAGTCTGTCAAGCAAACCACTTACAGGTGGAAAGGGAAAAAGTTTAAAAGACACAAAGTTGGCGCTGAGTCAACAGTTAGGAACGCTGGCTGCGCTTCCAGGACTGGATTTTATTCCCAGCACCGCACCCACACAACAGCTTACAACCATCTGTAACTCCAGTTCCAGGGGGAACTAAGGCCCTCTTCTGGCCTCTAGGGCAACAGGCATTCAAGTGGTGCATAGACAAACATGCAGGCAGACACCCAGAAACATAAAATAAAAATAATAAAAAGAATCTTTAGAGAGACCAGGCTAAGGCCTCAGAACAGCAGATCAGTGGTACAGTGCTTGTAAGCACTGGGTTTGATCGTCTGCACAAGGGGAAAACACATCACTGAGTTCAAATCTGGAGTAACAAGAGGCAAGATGGGAGAACTCACGTGATCAAAAAAATGCACCACTGCCAGCTTTTTGCTGCGCCGGGTGAAGATCCGCTGTACTTTGGCGATTTTGCCGAAGTGGTTCTCCAGGATGGTCCTGTTGTTGAGACAGTCAGGGATGTTCTTGCACTGGATGGCTGTGGACTCCAGGGAAGACAAGCCCCTGAGACTGTCTGTGTTCTCACTCCTTTTGCTCGGGCGAGAAGATGCTCCCCTGAGGGAATCTAGAAAGTCAGAAGGCAGACACGTAAGTCCATGGGGTAGAACATGTCCAAGCACAAGGAGTTGCTACTGTGTAAAAGCAAAGGAAATGCTCACGGACGCAAGGCTGGCCCCAAGGTGCTGTTAGGATCTCCAATGTTTTGGTGGGGACTTAAACCAAGCCAACACCGGGAAACAGACAAGAGCGCGGCAGCAAGGTGTCCTGTGCCGTGCACACCTAGAGCTCACCTTCTTTTTCATCTCTACCTTCTGCCTCTTCCTCTTTACTCACAGCAGGAAGCCGGGAAGGTACCAGGGCAGACTGATTTCCTCCTGGGACAGTCATGTGGTCACTTTCCCCAGATTCCACAAAGCCTGTTTCCTTTTTAGATTCCTTGCTGCCCAGGCGACCTACTTCTTTATTGCTTTTGAAGACATCCTGTATCGTCCGACCAAACAAAGTGCCTCCCCGGGGTCTATTTAGGCGGACTGGTCGTTTATCTGGAGGATGGTCGCCCCGGGACAGGGGGTCGGAATCTTCTGCTGTCTCATGGCAGTGTCTCCTTGGGGAGCGATCCTGGTCCTCTTTCCTTTTTAGTCCTTTCATGGGGGTAGGAAGCGGCTCCGCCAGGGAAATGGCTCCTTCACATCCTTGATGGATACCCATTTTGTTGCCTGGGAAGTGCTCCCCCAAAGATCCAGATGACATGGGGAAAGTGGCGAAACCAGTATTCGAACTTCCAAATACTGATTTAGGTCCCCTCTTCTCTTCTTCCACACTCTGGCTGGACAAAGGAGGGATAAGGGCAGATGTGGTATTACTGTCAGCTGGCTTTGAAAAGACAAAATTTGAACTAGTCACTGAACTGTTTGTCGCCTGAGGAAAAGGAGAAGGGGTCAGGCCTCCGGAGGCACTACTAGCGGGCCGGGAAAACTTGAGAAAGCCAGACGCAGCTTGACTCTGGTTTTCCTCTGGCTCTGACTCTGCCCCCAGGATTGGTCTGAATACTGCATTTTCCAGAGGTTTAAACTTGAAATCTGTTTTCCTAAAACCAGAGCTTGCTACTTCTCCAGTCTCTGACCCAAAAGTAGAACCGCTTGGGAAAACCCCAACGCTAGAGGGTGATTTAAAACTAAATCCTGTATTTCCCGACGCAGATGAACTTGAAGGCCCAGAGGTAGCTGGAAAAGAAGGTGTGGATTCAAGACTAGTAAACAGTCCAGCACTAGAGGTTTGGGGAAGTCCAAACATTGGCAACGAGGAAGAATGACTTATTCCAGAGGGTGCTGTAAAGCTCGATGATACCTGTGAAAAGCCAAGGTTCTTGCTCAGCGTGGTGTTTTGTCCAAAAAGGGAAGGCTGGCCGAATCGAAATGGTGACTTCGTCTGGAATGTTCCCGTGGTACTAGAAGATACTGCAAAAGCACTGGGCTGCTTCCCAATGAAGGGGTTCCCTGGGTTCATCTTTGAAGGCAATCAATACAGTCTGTCCACAACTAGTCCTCTTCCTTAAACTGCCTGTGGCCTGGGGAAGCTCTCCTTCATCCCTCAGGATAACCTGAAAAACAAAAGTTCAGAACATTCCAGCACACTGTTACAAGTCTTAAATCACGAATACTCTAAGGATAATTTAAAAGGCACGTTCACAATGGACCGACCACTCACAGAACCAATAGGTTCTTCCTGTTTTGGACACAGAGTAAGAGAGTACAAATGAATTACTGTGTAAGGGAGGTTTAAAGGTTTTGTTTTGTTTTAAGACAAGGTCTCAGCCCAGGCTTGCATCAAACTTATTATATACTGCCAAGCACAGCCTTACATTCCTTTTTCCTGCCTTGGTTTCCCAATTGCTGGGATCACAGGCATGCCCCACCAGGTCTAGCTAAGGCTAAAAATCTCAGCATTAAGACGGAAAACATCACTTACGCCTGATTCTTGCGATCTCCAAGGCCAGAGAATTACAGCGTAATACTGTTAAAATGTCACCGTTCTGATTTTCTACCATCTCATCTTTCTCCCAGTAACTCGAACTTGAGATGCCTTGGCCTGGCCTAGACCTAAGTTTTGTTGCCTTCGCCGGCAGCTCTTGGGAAACGGGTGGCACCGCCGACAGAGACCTTCGGGCGAAGATGGCGAAGCCAGGCCTTCAGCAACTCGGCAAGAACGCAGTGAACCGCGGAGGCTGCCGCAGGAGCGTTTCCACCAGATATCGCCCTGCCGCGAGGGCCGATGCTCATTCACTGCCAGCATCCGTTCACCACCAGGCCCATCGCACTGTGGGTTCACTACAGACCACTGGGACAGTCCCTTAGATGTGTGCGGCGGACGACAAATTCGTCGGACCGACTTCCGGCCCTCCGCATCCGCCTTCCGCTCTCTGGGGTGTGCTGCTATTGATCTTCCGGCAGGCGAGCTATCTAGTTCCCAGCTTCCCACGCTACCTGCTTCGGTAAGTGTGCGGCGATTTCTCCTTGTGCGGCGTAGAAACACCATGTTCGTGTGTGGATCCACCCTCCCGAGTGTCGGAGAGAGCCTGGACCCACAGAGACCCCATCTTTTCACCCATACCTGGTCCTACACCATAGCAACTGCCCCAAACCGCCTTATTCCGCACACTGTGCCCAGCCTACCCTGTTTCATAGTTTCCTATGGTAAATGTAAATTCCCTGACAAGTGCCGATAAATTCCACCAAATAAAATTTTTGTTTGTCTGTTTTGGTTCGTTCATTTGTTTCTCAGGACGGTTTCTTTGTGTGGCCCTGGCTGTCCTGGAACTAACTCTGTAGATCAGAGTTTGAAGTCAGAGATCCACCTGCCTCTGTCTCCTGAGTGCTGGGATTAAAGGCGTGCGCCACCACCACCCAGCAATAAAATTGTTTTATTGTGAGTGTGTATGTATTTTTACATAATTTATCACTTTCTAGAAATGATGGGTCTTTTCTCGAACTCTAACCACAGGTTCCTTCCAACCATTTTTAAGGGGCTGGATGTTCCTCCCGGAATGAGTTTGGTAATTAAAAATCTGCAGCGGGTGGTCCCCATCAGAAGAGTGCCACTTCGCAGCAGGATGGATGTGGTCAGGAGTATTTTAGGAGTGAAGGATTTTGACCTGGGGATCATCTGTGTTGACAACAAGCGTATTCAGCACATTAATAGGATCTACAGGAAGAAAAACGTCCCGACTGATGTGCTGTCTTTCCCATTCCATGAGGTAAAAAAAATATGTTCCTCACGTGTAGCCCACCTTTCTTCTAGAACAGTTCCTGTTAGTTACAGATATGGTTTTGGAATTTTTCAAAAAATGCATTGACATCTGGCCTGGTATACATGCCTTTAATTCCATCTATTCAGGAGGCAGAGGCAACCGCAGCTTTGTGAGTTCAAGGTCAGCCTTGGTCTACCTGATTAGTTCAAGGCCAGACAGGACTACTTAATAAGCCCCTGTCTGAGCCAGGCAATAGTGGCCTGTGCCTTTAATACCAGCACTTGGGAGGCTGAAGCAGGTGGATCTCTGAGCTCAAAGCCAGGCTGGTCTACAGAGTGAGTTCTGGGACAGCCAGGCATATAAAGAGAAACCCTATCTTGAAAAACTCCAAAACAAAAACCCTGTAGCAATCACGATTTTCTAGAGTCATAAAACGTGTGGAATGAATCTCTTTGTGTTTGGGGTTGGGGGCATTTATTGTCATGGACTTACAGGCTGCAGTCCAACTAATCCAACAGTGGCTAGCCGTAAATGAAAATTCCAAGAATTTAGTACTTGCCCACAAGGCTGGGTATCTCCTCTGGTCTTCAGTAGACGCTGGAATCCCGAAGAGGTAGGCTCCAAGGCCAGTGAAGGAGTCTGCGTGCTGATAGGGCGAGGACAAGCAGGCAAAGAGGAACAAAACCTTGCTTCTTCCACGTCCTTTTTTTTTTTTTTTTGTTTTTTTTTTTTTTTTCAAGACAGGGTTTCTTTGTGGCTTTGGAGCCTGTCCTGGAACTAGCTCTGTAGACCAGGCTGGTCTCGAACTCCTAGAGATCCGCCTGCCTCTGCCTCCCGAGTGCTGGGGTTAAAGGCGTGCGCCACCATCGCCCGGCCTCCACGTCCTTATAGAGGCTTCCAGAAGGTGGTGTGGCTTAGATTAAAGGTGTGTCTTCTCACTTCAAGATCAGGATTAAAATCGTGTGTCTTCCAGCCTCAAGATCTGGATCACAGGTGTTCCCTCCTTTCCTGGATTGTAGTTCAATCCAAATATAGTCAAGTTGACAACCAAGACAATCACAAGACTCTGTCTAAGAAACAAGCAAATAAAAACAAAAGAAGTGAAGCAATATGACCTATGACCCATGCCCGTTAAGTATGTCTGTCCCTAAACATCACAATTCCTCTATGCAGGAGCTGCCTTCCTCCCTCTGTGCTGTCAGGGAATTCAAGTAAGGGCCTTTCAAATTATAAGTGTACCTCAGTAGTAAATGCTTGGGTAGAAAAATGCACAGTAAAAAGTGGTAAACAGTTTCAACAGATACCTTGTGATAGCTACAAGTAGCTACATTACATAAACACCTTTACCCTTTGTTAGCCACATAAATTGGAATAATCCTTTTGGAAAGCAAATTGAAAGTTAACAGTGTTACAAAGACTTAAAATGTCTTGATCTACCCGTGTCACACCTACAGAAGAGAATCCAAAGAATGTAGAAGGTACAGTGTAACGTGATTTCCTTAGCAGGAAGAAAATAGAGGCAGACAAGTGGGAAAGAATGTAACTGTGTCCATATGCCAACTTAACGATACAGAATGTGAATTACTTTGGTAAGAATAAAAGAAATGGAATAATTCAATGAGATCAAAGCCTGTGAGGGCCATTGTGTGTGATAACTATGCAGTCCCTCCCTCGGCCTCTTTGATGGTATTTAGCTTCCATGACATGGTTTGAGCATCTGAGCATCCATCTTGTGGTCAAGATTTCCATGTCCTCTGCTGGACAAGTGAGCCAAGTCTTTGGGGTTAGGCTACTGTTTGAAAGGTCCCCAACTCTCTTTCCTCATTTTCAGAATCTGCAAGCAGGGGAACTTCCTCAGCCACACTCGCCAGATGACTATAATTTGGGAGATGTTTTTCTGGGTGTGGAGTATATCTTCCATCAGTGCAGAGAAAATGAAGATTTCTATGACATCCTAACGGTAAGTGGCGATGCAAAATGGCATATACTCACTAACAAAACTCAAGCCATAAAGAAGGCTGAGAAGGTATGCTAGTATCTACAGGTACCATGGTATTATAGATTAGCAATTGTCAGCCCTGTTCCCACCTTCCCCTTTCTTCTATTTAGCCGCTCCTTGCTGCTTAACTTTTTTTTTTTTAAGAGATGTAGGTTCAGGCTGGAGGGATGGCTCAGTGATTAATAGGACGCACTGTTCTTCCAGAGAACCTAAGTTCTAGTCCCAGCATCCTTGGGGTGTTTCACAGCTGCCTGTAACTCCAGCTCCAGGGAATCCAGTGTCCTCTTCTGGCCTCCCAGGGCATCTGTACTCATTTGCACATACACAGACACATATGTACAATTTAAAAATAATAAATAAATAAAAGCGATATGGAGTCACTACATTGCCCAGGCTGGTCTTGACCTCTTTGGTCCAATCAGTCCTTCCTTCAGCATCCTAGATCTGAGACTGCAACCATAAGCCACCCTTCCCTCCTGCTTAGTTCTAATTGGATAGCTGAGATTGCCCTGCCAGGGACAATCAACTCTCTCATTACCTGTGTGCAGTCCCAAGCAGTGATGCTCCACACTAATTAAATGAACTATGTAAAATGTTCCATATTATTTCATCTTACTTTTTAAGATTTATTTATTATGTATATAGTGTTCTGCCTGCAGATCACATTATAGATGGTTGTGAGCCACCATGTGGTTGCCGGGAATTGAACTTAGTGTTATGCCTGTGCCATGAGCCCCCCAGAGACCACAAGGAGTCTGAGTTTGTATGCAAAAGCAAAGAGCCTTTATTGCAAGCTTGAGCTTGGTCCCTCCGTTCGTTCTGACACAGCAGTTGGATCATTGAGCTCGGCTATGGCAGGGTTTTAAGGAGTAAAGGATGAGGCAGGTAGGGGAATTCTGGATTCAGATGGGGCTTGAACTCCTAATTGGGCCAGAATGAGGTAACAGAAATCTAGTCAAACAGGGATTGGTACTGGCGTTGCTGCAGGGAAATTGGCAACCTATATGCAGGTTAGGTAAGCTATTCTCAATGTTCTGGAGCATCTCGTACTTGTTTGTCTCAATTCTGATTGTTCCCCTGCAGGGTACAGTCTGTGGCTTTTCTTGGTTATTGTAATGATGAGGCCCAGTCCCAGTATTGTTACTCTGTAGCCTGTCATGGCCTCACTGATGTTAAGTTTGGCCTCTTCACTCAGGACTTCTGGAAGAACAGCCAGTGTCCTTAACCTCTGAGCCATCTCTGCAGCCCAGATGTTCCATTTTAGACAGAAGGGAACTAAGGTTGGAATGTAGCTCAGTGGTGAGCCCTTGCCTAGACAGGAGGGAACTGAGGTTGGAACGTAGATCAATGGTGAGCACTTACTAGGCAGGAGGGAACTAAGGTTGGAACGTAGGTCAGTGGTGAGCCCTTGACTAGACAAGAGGGTACTGAGGTGTTTTAACTCCTGCACAGTGAAGCGACTAGCTACCCCATTGTCCTGGCACAGGATAACTCAGTCTTACAAGAGTAGTCTGTGACCCTCAAGGGGCAGGTTTCTGGTAGATCATCCCCTGAGCCGACTTCTCATTTGCTCCAACAGGTAACAGCCACCCATGGACTCTGTCACCTCCTGGGCTTCACCCACAACTCTGAGATCGAGTGGCAAAAGGTAGGGGCAATACCTGTGCAAGGGGCCATGTGCTATCCACAGATGTAACCCTAACCTCGAGGCATCCAGCCCCATGAACCCTATGACAAGAAGCAGAAACTATGGCTTCCATCCATCTGGCCTAAAAAGATGAGGTAGTAGGTGGTAGTACACACGTTTAGTCCCAGCACTTGGGGGAAGGGAGGCAGAGGCAGGAGGATCTCTGTAAGTTCAAGGCCAGTCTGGTCTACAAAGCGAGTTCCAGGACAACTAGGGCTACAAAGGAAACCCTGTCTCAAAAGATAAAGATGACATACTGTTTTAAGTATCTGGTTCCTTATGATACTTGTATAGTTCTCTGCTGAAAGAAGGCACCTGGACAAACAGATTAAATGTTAAATTCCCTGAAGTGCTAGCTATGCTAGCTATTATTGATGGGAGTCAAGATATATTTAATGTTTAGAAAAACCTCACACATAGAAAAACAACAACAGCCGGGCGATGGTGGCGCACGCCTTTAATCCCAGCACTCGGGAGGCAGAGGCAGGCGGATCTCTGTGAGTTCGAGACCAGCCTGGTCTACAGAGCTAGTTCCAGGACAGGCTCCAAAGCCACAGAGAAACCCTGTCTCGAAAAACCAAAAAAAAAAAAAAAAAAAAAAAAAAAAAAAAAAAAAAAAAAAAAAAAAAAAAAAAAAAAAAAAAAGAAAAACAACAACAACAAAAAAAACTTTCCTTATCAGTTGGCTACAGGTAATATGAAGTAATGGTTCCTTTAGTTTTTTGGGGTTTTTTTTGGTTGTTGTTTTTTTTGGTTTTTTGATTTTTTTTCCAAGACAGGGCTTCTCTGTAGCTTTTGGAGCCTGTCCTGAAACTAGCTCTTGTAGACCAGGCTGGCCTTGAACTCAAAGAGATGCGCCTGCCTCTGCCTCCCAAGTGCTGGGACTAAAGGCGTGCACCACCACCGCTTGGCGTGGTTCCTTTGTTTCTAAAGGCTGATGAGTGCCACGTTTATAAAGCCCACTATGGCATCTAATAGGCTTAGGTTATATCTGCAAGCAAATAGTCTATTACTTGAAATAAACTTTAAAAAAAAAAAGATTCTCTGTTTATGTGTCTGTACCTTCATAAGTCTATGCTCACCGTGTGTGCAGGTACCTGTAGCGGCCAGAGGAGGAAATTGATCTCCTGGAACTGGAGATACAGTGGTTGTGAGCTGCCTGATGTGGATGCTGGGAGCCAAACCCAGGGCATCTGTAAGAGCAGCAAGTGCTCTTAACTGCTAGGCTCTCTCTCCAGTCCCCATGAATGAACTGGTTCTTTCTTCAGTTAAAAGTAGACCGCCTTCTGGCTCTGCTCCCACCCAGTCCTTTCTTTGCCCACTCCCTCACTTCCCAACACTTCTCTGGTACTCTTGGGTATCCAAGCTTCTCCCCCAACCCTTTGAGGGGCCCCTCTCTGTTGTCCTTATTCCTTTGTAGCTCCTGTCCACCCATAGCTCTTTCAGTCTCTGTTGGGGTGTTGCCCTTAGACTTGTGTGGTGTTGAGATGGGGGCCTCTGCGGGAGGTACAGGGAGGAGTGTGACTGGGAACAAGGGTCCCAGAAGTGCCCTCTTATCAGCTTGTGTGCTGCTGTGTTCCAGATGTACAACCAGGAGAAACTGGTGCTGGAGGAACTGAATCGCTGCACCGGAGCCAGCCTCCAGCCCCTGACCAAGGGCCTCTACTAATGTTTCAATACTGTGAGATGGAGACATTGATGGACGGAGTCTTGCCCCTCCAGAATGGATCTCTGCTGGTCATACTGGCCTGGGTGACTTCGGCCCACACGGAAGCTCAATTCCATGAGTGGAAACTGGCTTCAGGAAGTACCAAGGAGGTGTCAAGTTGGCTCTTGCTCTGTTTAAAAAGCTATCTTAGAACTGGGCGGTGGTAGCGCACACCTTTAATCCCAGCAGTCGGGAGGCAGAGACAGGCGATCTCTGTGAGTTCGAGGCCAACCTGGTCTACAAGAGCTAGTTCCAGGACAGGCTCCAAAACCACAGAGAAACCCTGTCTCGAAAAACCAAAAAAAAAAAGCTATCTTAATTATTATAAACAGCAGTTCTAGGCCATTCCTAAGAAAAGAAACATGTAAGTTCTATCAAATGTGTTGCCATCAAACTAATAATTATATGAGAGAAAGATCGTGTCAGAAATCATCATGAAGAAAGGAAAAGGAAACTGTGTGAGGTCTTTAATTGATGCTTTTAACAAAAACAAGATTCTCTGGAATCACATCCTAAGGGACACTGAAAGATGGTTCTGTAGGAAGTGGATGTCACCACCCTGAAGCTCTTGGGAGTGTGTTGCATTGACTTGTTCATCCACATGGACATCACATCACTGTCTTCACTGTGTGGTAGCCAGGTCAGTCACAGGGAAGGTCCACACGGGGCTAACTGGCAACTCTGAATCATCTTGCCTCTGACCTGTAGTGTTCCAAGGATTCAAAAGTAGGGACCAGCTTTTTGGTGAGGAATGTAGCAAATGAGAGCTTACTTTAATACTTGAAAATCACTCCAGTGATCCCAACTACTAGAGAGGCCAAGACAGGAGAATTACAAGTTTGAGGCCAGCTTGAGCAACTCAGTGAAATGTTGTCTCAAAATGGTAAAAAGGAGATGGATATTAACTTAGTGGAAGAGTACTTGGCTAGTGTGCTCAAAACCTTGTGTTCAATCCACTATCACAAATAATAAATCTTAAAAAACAAAACATTAAGCCAGGGGTGGTGGTGCACTCAAAGCTCTCAGGAGGCAGAGCTTGTGAGTGTAGACTGGCCTGGTCTACATATTGAGTTCCAGGACAGCCAGAGCCATGTAATAAACCTTGTCTCAAAAAACAAACAAACAGAAAACATTAAAACAACTAGGAAGCTAGGCATGGTTAGACATACCTTTAGTCTCAGCACTTGATGTGGGATTCCCCTCTGTATGCTGTGAATATGTTTTATTACCATTGGTTAATGAATAAAGCTTTTTCTGCTTAGCGCAGCAGAGCCAGGAGGGAAATCCAAACAGATACAGAGAGAAAGTGGGCAGAGTCAGAGATGTCGTGTAGGTGCCAAAGGAGATAGGTGCTGGATCCTTACCAGTAAGCCACAGCCTCATGCCAATACATAGATTAATAGAAACAGCTTAATTCAAGATGTAAGAGCTAGCTAAAAATATGCCTGAGTCATTGGTTGAACAGTGTTGTAATTAATACAGTTTCTGTGTGATTATTCGGGTCTGAGCAGTCGGGGAAACAAATGAGCAGTCTCCGCCTACAGATGGCACTACGCTCTCTCAGAGGCCAGAGGCAGGTGAAGCTCACTGAATTTGATTAAGGTCAGCCTGGTCTACATGTAAGACCCTGTCTCAACAAACAAAGGAGACAGGCATGATTGTACATGTCTGAAACCCTAGCAGCAGCCAAGCTAAAACAGGATTGTAAGTTTGTTGTCAGCCTGGACTCAAAAACCAACCAACACCAAAACCAAAAAGGAAACCAGTTTTTACCAAAACAACAAAAGACAGCCTGGTCTACAAGAGCTAGTTCCAGGACAGGCTCCAAAACCACAGAGAAACCCTGTCTCGAAAAAAAAAAACAAAAGAGACACCAGAAGATCAAGAAAGCATACACACACATGTGAAAAGAAATCTACCAGGACCAGAGTACAAATGGGACGGGGAAAGCGATCATCTCCCTCGAGGAGGCACAGGCCAGGCTGTTTGTGGCTTTTAGAAAAATTCCTTGTATACAGTGTATGAATCATCCTTATTTATTTGTTTATATATTTATTATTACTTGATTCTTTTTTATTATTATTTTTATTTTTCAAGACAGGATTTCTACCTTTGGAGCCTGTCCTGGAACTAGCTCTGTAGACCAGGCTGGTCTCGAACTCACAGAGATCCGCCTGCCTCTGCCTCCCGAGAAGAACTAGCTCTTGTAGACCAGTCTGTTTTCAAACTTACAGAGATCTGCCTGCCTCTGCTTCCCGAGTGCTGGGATTAAAGGCGTGCCCCACCATCGCCCGAATCCATCCATATTTACTCAGCCTGCAGGCCACACATGTTCATACCTTACACATGTTTCTTGTTAGTTCTTAAGATTTTAACATTTTATGTGTATGAGTATTTTACATGTGTGTGTGTCTGTGTACCATGTGTTTGCCTGATACCCATGGAAATCAGAAGAGGACATTAAAGCCCCTGGAACTGAGTTACAGACATGAGTTGCCATGTGCTGGGAATTGAACTGAGGTTTTCTTCAAGAGCACCATATGGCCTTAACTCTTAACCATTGAGCCATCTCTCCAGCACTTTCTTATTTTCCGAAACAGGGCTTTTCTGTGCAACTCTGGCTGTCCTGGAACTATGTAGACCAAGCTGGCCTCGATCTTAGTGATCTGCCTGCCTCCACCTCTCTAGTGCTGGAACTAAAGGTGTGTGCCACCGTGCCCAGCTCCTTATTTTATTTTGAATTGCATTTAATCAGCGATGGTGTTGAAGTGTATGCACACCACAATGCAGCAATGCAGTGCAGTCGTAGAGGCAAGAGTGACAGCCTGCAGAAGTTGGTCCTCATTCCCCATCTCCCACCCATCATGTCCTGAGGCTAAAACTCAGTTATCAGACTTGACTGACAGCAAGCACCTTTAACTGCTATGCAACCTTGTTGACCCTGGATATTTGAAAAGAAAGCACGTCACACATTCTTCAGCTTGCTTCTCTCACATTGGAATGAAGTGATCACTCCAGGCATGATCATCAGGTCTTTCTCTTGGTTTGCGAGTGGGCAGGTGTAACACATCAAGGACATAACACAGGGCCTCACCCGTGTTCAGCAAGCTGTCTGCCACTGAGTTATGTCTCCGGCCTCACTTTACTCTTACTGCAACCTTCCACAGGAATGTTAAAATGGGTTTGCAGCTGTAATGATGGATTCTGATCTGGAACTGTTTTTCTAACAAGTTTTTCATAATAAAATGTTTGTGTTTCCCCTGGGTGAGGCCTCAGTCTCCTAGCTCTCCCAGATGGCCATGGAGAGTAATCAAGCCTAGAAGACCATGATGCTTACTGAGATAGGCGAATGGCCTGACACACCTGGAAAGGCAGCATGGTTTCCAGTGCAGCACTGTGAGAAAATCAAGGGTATCGAATGAGGGGTGCCACGGGACCTGGGCTGAGGTGAAAGACACTTTATGGGATCAGTCCTGCTGGACTGCCCAAAGATCTAAGGCATAGCCTTCCCAGGGGTGACAGGCTCCACAGGCTTGACAACTGGTGCTGAGACCTGCGGCTGACTTTTTTTTCTGGCTCCTTCCAATCTGCCACAGTGTACTGGCTTGACCACAGGATGCATGTGCTTGTTGGCATACATGGAGGAGAGGTGGCAAGGCCCATCCTTCCACTTACCTGCTGCAAAACACTAGCTTTCCCCCTCCAGGCGTATGTGCTATGGGTAGCTGGGATGGGAAGTAGTTGGCTCAGTCAGGTGGCTCACAGTGGGCAAGAAGCTGGCTGCATGTGGGAGGGCGGTAGCTGCCACCACTGGAGGCCACCCCGGATATCCTGAAGGGGCGCCAGCTGTGGAGGCAGCCTGCATCGGGGCAGGGGGTGCATAGTGGTGGTGGTGGTGCACTGGGCGTGGCTTCTGCTTTTCAGCTCGCAAGACTCCGTGCTGCGCCCATCGTGGGTCCTGGCAGAGTACACAGCCAGGTCAGGACGGCAGCATCCTTTCCCTATGCCTGGGCCCAGATTGGTGAGAAGGGCAGCAGACTGTGATGGGAGTACATCCTGGGCTTGGGGTTCTCTGTGCCCCAGCTACCTTACCTGCTCCCCATCACCTTCACCACATCCCACAAGCCAGAGATGCATGCACAGGTACCCAGGAGCAACCCCGCCCCCAAGCCAATGATTGAATCTCAGCCCCCAAACCTACCTGGAGGGTAGCGGCACGTGGCCCTGTGGGCCCAGGGGGCAGGGCTTTGAGCATCATGTTCTGCATGAGGATCTGGTGCATCTGGGCATTCTGCATTAGCATCATCTCTACCATGTCTGAAAGGAGAGTCAGGGCTTATTCATATGTTGGCGCCTGATGATAGTCTCTGTTCTAAAACTGACTGCTCCTTATGTTTGTTAAAAACAGGCACCAGGCAGTGGTGGCACATGCCTTTAATCCTAAAACTCAGGGGGCAGAGGCAGGTGGATCTCTGTGAGTTCGAAGCCAGCCTGGTCTACAAGAGCTAGTTCCAGGACAGGAACCAAAAAGCTAGGGAGAAACCCTGTCTGAACTCCAGTCACCATGCTTAGTCTCTTATGCCGTCTTCTGTGCTCCTTATGTTTGTAAAAAACAGGCACCAGGCAGTGGTGGCACATGCCTTTAATCCTAAAACTCAGGGGGCAGAGGCAGGTGGATCTCTGTGATTTTGAGGCCAGCCTGGTCTACAGAGCAAGTTTCAAGATAGGCTCCAAAGCTACACAGAGAAACCCTGTCTTGAAAAAGAAAAAAGAAAAAAAAAAAAACACAACTCTTGCTGGACAGTGATGGAGCACACCTTTAATCCCAGCACTTGGGAGGCAGAGGCAGGTGGATCTCTGTGAGTTCGAGGCCAGCCTGGTCTACAAGAGCTAGTTCCAGGACAGGCTCCAAAGCTACAGAGAAACCCTGTCTCGAAAAAAAAAAAACCCTCTTAATTGTTCTTAATTGTTTGCTGTAGTCAACAGTGCCATTTTATTCACATCACTGTAGTGTGCATCTGTGGTCGTTTGAATGTAATTGGCTACCATAAGCTCCATGGGGAGTGGCATTATTAGGTGTGGCCTTGTTGAAGTAGGTATGGCCCTTGAGGAAGTATGTCACTGTGGGGGGCGGGCTTTGAGGTGTCCTATGCTCAAGATACAGCCTAGTTCAGATCATGTCCTGTTGCTTGTGGGATTAAGATGTTAGCTTCCTCCACTTTCAGCTCCTTCTCCAGCACCATGTCAGCTTGTATGACACTATGTCCCACCATGATGATAAACAGACTAAACCTCTGAAACTATAAGACACTCCATTAAATGTTTTCCTTTATAAGAGTTGTTGTGGTCTGCTGGGTGGTTGTGGCACACACCTTTAATCCCAGCATTTAGGAGGCAGAGATAGGTGGATCTCTGTGAGTTCGAGGTCAGCACGGTCTACAAGAGCTAGTTCCAGGACAGGCTCTGTAGAAACCTACAGAGAATAGAGAAAGTCTGTCTCAAAAAATAAAAGAGAGAGAGAAAGAGAGGAAGAGGTGTGTGCCACGAAGCCTGGCTGTTGGGTTGGTTTTGATGTTTTGCTTTTTTGTTTTCTAAGAAAAAGGTCTCATATATCTCATGTAGCCCAGGTTGACCTCAACCTCACTATGTAGCCAAGGATGACTCTGAACTTTTGATTCTCCTACCTCTAGATCCTAAGTACTGGGATTAC
>NC_022028.1:46507282-46510370 GCF_000317375.1 Microtus ochrogaster | reverse complement strand
TCTGTGAGTTCAAGACCAGCCTGGTTTACAAGAGCTAGTTCCAGGACAGGCTCCAAAACCACAGAGAAACCCTGTCTCGAAAAACCAAAAATAAATAAATAAATAAATTCTTTTCTAGAATTTCAACCATTTATCTTTGGATTTGAGTATGAAGGAATTATGGCCTTTTATAGGACTTATTTTGACTATGCTCTCTATTTCTAGAGAGCAAAGAACAATTGTATTGGAATTATTATTGAGTCTGATGTCACCAAGGTAACCTGCCTGGCTTTCCCTTTGGCCTTCACTTGTACAATGTGGTGTGAATACACCCCCACCCCCATGGCTAAATAAATGTAATCAAAAATAAAACACGTGCCTGGAGAAATGGCTCAGTGGTTAGGAAAGCTCAGTGGCACTGTCTGTTCTTTCAGAGGGCATGGGTTTGATTCCCAGCATCCATATGAGAGCTAACAACCATCTGTAATTCCAGTTTCCGGCAGACCTGATGCCCTCTTCTAGCCTCTGAGAGCAATGCATGACCATGGCACACTGATATACACGCTGGCAAAACACGCAGACACAGAACAAAAATCCTTTCAAAAAATTGCTTAGGAAGTGTCAGGTCTCAACTCCTCTAAAGGACAATCTGGGCTCAATTCAATCTGGCCTCTGACCAATGCTAAACACTCAGCATTCCTCACAAACCTTGTGAAGTGGGCTTCTGTTTGCCTGGAAAAGCCGTTTCTTACCTGCTCCTACAGCCCCCAGCCTCCAGAAAAGGCATCTAATCCTCTGTTAGTTCATACAAGCCTCCAACAGATCAAAGCCCGACAGAAGCAGAAAGTAAACAACTCACAAGTCTCAGGAAGTCTTCAAAATGTGCTAGATACACAAAGTACCTCCTTCCACAGTTACGTGAGCAGTAAGGACTGCTGAGGGGCTCAGACCAGCCAAGCTGCCCGGAAGAGACTCTTTGACCTACTGATTTCTAGAGCTCTGGGATCCAAGCTTTCATGAGTCATTACCCACCCTGGATGAACTTTTGGTGATCTGGCTGTCCTTTTAGCTGTCTGTAAGTAACTCCAATAAACTCACTGATTCATCAAGTTAGACTTTAGTGGTGTTGTTACTTTTGTCTGTTACTGGTTCTCCTTCTGGTGTGAATAGATATTTCTGTTGCACCTCACCAGGAAAAGTATCACACAACACCTACTTACAAAAATACTTTCCTTTAGTGATATTTTATATGTATTTTAATAAATAAAGCTTGCCTGAAGATCAGAGAGTTAAAAAAAAAAAAGCCCCGCTGGTCAGCCTTACAGACCAGGCATTGGTGACATACACCTTTAATCCCAGTAACCACACTAGTTTGCCATAGAAACCAGGTGGTAGTGGTGCACACCTTCAATCCCAGCCCTAGAGAGGACTACAAGACGGGAGGGGGCAGCTCTCACACAGTCTCATTCTGAGATTCCTGGAGGCAGGATCGCCATTTCAGACTGAGGTAGAGGGAAGAGCCAATGACTGGCTCTTTTGTTTTCCTGACCTTCAAGTTGGACCCCAGAATCTGTCTCTGGGTTTTTATTAACCGTGCTACACTTTTCCTTTCAGTGTATAATTTCACAAACCTAAAGTAATAGCAAGGGGCTGGAGAGATGGCTTAGTGGTTAAGAGCACTGGCTGCTCTTCCAGAGGTCCTGAGTTCAATTCCCAACAACCACATGGTGGCTCACAACCGTCTGTAATGAGATCTGGTGCCCTCTTCTGGAATGTGGGCATACATGGAGGCAGAATGTTGTATACATAATAAATAAATAAATATTAAAAATAAAGTAATAGCAATGTAGAACACATACGCACCTTCCTTGATACTTCCCGATCTTTGAGTGGGAAAGACCTGAGGAGGAGAAATCTGTGCAATCAGTGGCTGCTGCTGGGGTAGCTGCTGAATGATGGTGGCAGGAGGCTGCGGGACCTAAGAAGGCCAGTTGGTTAGCTATGTGAATGTACAGACTTCACAAGGCTCCTCCATCCATCCATCTGCACACTTAACTATCCATCCACCCAGTCAGTTATCAGTCTACACACCCGTTCCGTCTGTCTGTCCTCCTACCTCTCCAGCCCTTCCACCCACCCACTCACCCATCCCCCCATCTATCATCCATCTGAAGAGAAATTTAAATGATTAACACTGTAAGTTAAATAAACAATTGCATAGAAACTTTTTTACATCTGGTTAGGACTTGGTTTTGTTTTGTTTTTTGAGACCAGGTCCCCCCTGTGTGGCTCCACCTGGCATAGAATTCACCAAGTAGACCAGACTGGCCTTGAACTCATACTGGTCTTTCTGCCTCTGACTACAGAGTATAAGATGTAAATATATACCATCGCATGCAGCATGTACATGATATTTTTAATGATTCTCATATTTCCTACCTTCAGGAAGGTAGTTAATGCCTGGTTAATTTCGCTTTAATAGATTTAACATTTGATGTGTCCAGTCTGTTAACATTTATGCATTTTTAAGAGGAGTATGGTGGAATTTCATGGTGTAGAGAGTCTAGGGGTAAACCTGCTTGATGAAAGTCGGGTGTTCACAAGTCCCTTCCAATGGCTGGTCTATAGTAGTGCCATTCCCAACTTTGCTGATTGCTACAGCTCTCCATACATAGGACAGGAATGTCAACCTTGTGCACTCTTAGCCTCTGGTTTCTCTTCTGAGTGAGGTAAATAAGTAGCAATTTCAAGCAAACACCAGAAAGAATTGTTTACTCCTAATTGCAAGTCTTGAATGAACTTGCCTCTTCTTTCTATTCAGAGTCAGTGGCCTAGACCAGACTTGGGAGTTTTCTACCCAGAGATGTAGTGAATTAGGGCTCATGGGCTACATGGGCTCAGTTGTTACAAATGAGAGCAGCCACAGACGGACATCAACATGCATCCTAACCCGTAACTTTTTCATGAAAATTGAACTGTGTCTTCCTGTGTTACAAAGTGTTTTTCCTCTATTTGCCTGCAGACATGTGAGAACATGAAACCAACAGGTGGTGGTGCATGGTTTTAATTTCAGCACTTGGGAGGCAGGGCCAGGAGGCATGGTCTATAC
>NC_022028.1:46489485-46507142 GCF_000317375.1 Microtus ochrogaster | reverse complement strand
GTATCTGTGATTTTTCGAGACAGGGTTTCTTTGTAGCTTTGGAGCCCATCTTGGAACTAGCTCTTATAGACCAGGCTGGCCTCAAACTCAGAGATCCACCTGGCTCTGCCTCCCGAGTGCTGGGATTAAAGGCGTGTGCCGCGCAAACACGATGTTCCTGACAGCAGGTAGAAACACAGGCTAGAACATCTGGAACCTGGGTACAGATAGCTCACCAGCAAAGGGAGTTCTGTGGGATCCATACCCTCTGCTAAGTGCTGCTGCCAGTTTTCCTGCCCATAGGGAAGATGTCTTCCAGGTCACTAACATGTCTAGAACGTTCTCTTCTGTGCCTATTCTCCCCGTTCCTGCATTCCCTCATACTGATCCCAAACAAAGGCCTCACCTGAGCCTCTTACCCCTTCTGCTTAAGAACATTCTTTCTGAGCCAGCAAGATGCTTAGTAGATAAAGGTACTCAGCAAGAGGCTTGGCCACTTGGCTTTGATCCCCAGAACCCATATCACAGTGGAAGGACAGAACCCATTCCACAGTATTGGCTCTGACTTCCACATACGCACTGTGGTGCCTGTGCCCCACAGATGCATCACATGCACACACTAATTATACATACAATTAAAAAATAACTATCATTTGCTTAAGATGGTTGAGTTTCTTTTGCTTGTGACTCAGAATGCTGTGTGGGGGCCACACAGAATGGTATATTCTGCTGTTTGTAGCTCTGTCCCTAAGCCAGGGTCTCAAACATCCTAAGTCACTGAGAAGTATCAAAAGGCGGTGAATTCAGGGCCCACTGGGGCTAAACTCCCCCAGTCCTTCCAATGCAGCTGTTAGGTTGGTCTAGTAGGAGTCTGTCCTGAGAGGGTAGCCATCCCCACGCCAGTCCTCCACTCTTTCCCTGGGCGACCTATGGTGGTTCCATGGGCAGCAAATGGAGCTGCTATTGGCTCTGAACAGAGTGAGCCTCTCCAGAGCACTGGCATCCTGCTGGGACCCCTGGAAAAGACTTGGGAGAGTCCTCGGCCTCCCTCCCTGTACGTTGGAGGGAAGAGAGAGAATTACCTCTGGCCTGCCTGACTGGACGGACTGCGGGCAATACAGTGTACTTCTGCATTGCTCTGAATTCTCAGTTCTGACCCTCCTACCCCGCTAGAAGCTGCTGTGACCCAGGAATCCTACCGGGTGCTGGATGATCCTTGGTGGCTCTGGGGGTCGGGGCAAAGGCAGAGAGGCAGCAGGGAAGACATCCACGGGAGGCACCTCTGGGTTCAGGGCTGGCGCCATGGTTCTTTCCTGTGCCCTCCTCCAGGCGTGGACTGGGGAGTGCTCATTCACCAACTGCTGTTCCTAAAAGATCGGCAGCCTGTTGGTTATAAAGCCACCAGCGGAGACCTATGAACCTCACTGGGCGAACAGGCTCCAACCAGCATGCTTTTCCCATCCTCATCCCTGCCAGGGACTATGGCACCCAAATGTTCAGTGTGGACTCTGGAATTAGGGATCTCTTTGTCTCTCTTCTCAATGTGACCATAATGAATAAATCATTTTTTCTGCTTTCCACTGATAATTTGACTTTTAATTGGCTTATTGAGATTGAATGGCCAAGCTGAACTTGGGACACAGGTTGTGACCCCAAGTTCAATAATACTCCTTGGTAAATATTTGGAAATTCTGCTTCTCTTAGCATATACCAAATATTTGTAATGAGTTTCCAGTTGTTGCTGTTTCCCAGCCAACAATCTAATGGTTCTTCACGCATTTTGGCATCTGCCCAATGCAGAAAGAGCAAATCTCTTGTCTAAGGGGATTGTGGGGATAACATCCATACAGATGCTTCTAGGCACGGTCTCTTCTTGCTGCTGGCCAGTTTAGTTTATGTGAACTCCACGCCCTATGGCAACGGACCTTGGGTCATTGCCTGCTCTGTGGCAGTGGCCTAAGCAGTTTCTAAGCTCACATACTGCCTATACCTGACCCTTTACCTCCTCTAATTTCCTCAGGGAAGTGATGGGCTGGGAGTGTTAGTCTCTTAATGCTCACCGTTCAGTTACCAGCCCCCAGTGTGTAAACATTAGCTAATTGATCTCAGGAGTTCAGACAAGCATTAATTGGAGTCTCCGAGCCAGTGTATTAGCCCACGGAGAGTCAGGCCCAGGCTTGGCTGAGAGTGCAGGCCTACCCAGAGTCTCTGTAGAAGGTCCTTCCTTCTCCTCAAAGCATTCTGCAGGGCAGTGTCTGGCTTTTTCTGTTGTCCTGGGTGGAGAAGGCACACATCACTGAGAAATATCCTGGCTGCTGGCTCTGGTAGAGTGCCCCAACTTTCCTGCACCCTAGGGTTCAGAGTAGCCTGGAGCCTCCTGAGCTCCTGAGCTCAGGTCTGTCATAAACATCCATCCCAAAGAAGGAAGGACCAGGGCTAGGGAGGGTAGAGAGGGGAAGGCTTGGTTAGAGTCAGCCCAGTGGATCTTCTTGGTTCTGAAAGGCACTGAAAGTCAGTAGAACAGATCTCTCTAGCCTCCATAGCCCTGGCCCTAAGCTGTACAAAAGACAAGCATGCTCACCAATGTGGAGGAGAGGGTCTTACTCCAGAGAAAGCTCTGAAAGGGGTCGGCTTGCCCTGACATTCTACTGGAACTGGGATATTTGTGATGCCAGGGCTGGCTTCTCTGGAAGCTTTACCTGGGATGCCCTCTGGCACATTTGTGGCCATTGGGTTGTGTGTAGGTCCCCTGGATCATGTGGCCTGGTTTGCCATTTTCCATCTAGATTTGAGGCTCCCAGGTTCAGCTAGCTGCCTTCAGTGTTGCCAGAGTTACCCAGAGCCATGAATACTCCATGTTCTAAAGAATAAGATATGCTCCTCTAGCCTCGGATCCCCATTCAGATGTCCATAAACCTATATTCCGGTCCCAGGTATTGAGAAGGATAAGATTGAGGCTCTGCACATCCTCATTGGAATTAGGGCAATATGAGTCTAAATTAATTGGTTGGGACAATTTCTGCACTGAGCAATCAGGTTTGTCACCTGACCTTTCTGTGCCTACATTTTCTCAGCGACAAGACACATTCCCTCTAAGAGCCAGCTGGCTAAGGGGTCAGCATGTGTGCTTGCCAGTGTGGGTGTATTCGTATGTGCATGTGTGTGTATGTGTGCGCACATGCGTGTGTGATTGCGAATGTGTGTGCATGTGTTCGTGGGTGTGTTTGTGCATGTGTGTGTGTTTGTGCCTGCGTGCATGTGTGTTTGTGCATGTGTGTATGTTGTTTTACAGGTAAAAACAAAAGCCAGGGCCTGCTCTGCCTGCCGCTCTTCTGGTTGGTTTTCCTTCCTACCTGTATGTGCCCAAGCATCTTAGAACACTTACCTTCTTTGTCCATGCTTTCTCGTTCCTGTTCCAGCATCTGTAAGGAAGAATCTGTGATGGGGACTTGGCTCCAGGTTGGTGAGTGGAGTTTGCACAGCCCACCCGCCTATGCAGCAGATATTCTAAAAGCTCTAGGGGTGGTCAGCACCCAAAAGGAAGTACGGAGGGCAAGAAGCAGTTTTCAAGTGGGTAGATGGAGCAAGGGTCACCATTCTCTTAAGGATTCTTCTGGTCGTGTTCTCGAACATAATGTATGCTAGCCATCTTAAACCCAAAGGGGATATGATACCCTGAGGGGCCCCAAGGGATGATCTGATGAGGTACAAGTAGAGCATCCTGGTGCACAACAAGGGGTACACTGATGGACCCCATGGGGTTTCCCTGCTGGGACCCAAAGGGAACACTCTGGTGGGTCCCAAGAGGGAACTTTTATGGATCCCAAGGGTAACCCTGAAGGACCCCAAGAGGGATACTCCAGACATATTTCTGAGTAGCAACCCTTGCAGAGACTACTCTTGGTTTGTATCCAGGGCCACTGGGTACTTGAACTAGGGGTTCCAGGATTGGTAATAGGTAGGAAGTAGAAGAGGAACAATACAGGCAGAGCATATGGAGAAGCTGCCCATGGGCAGTGTGAGTCCCCGTGGGCCCTATGCATCATTTCTTGCAAGGACAGACATGTTAGTTACAGATCACTCAGAATGTCATAGATGGTTGAGAAGGTAGAGAAGACTGGGTGGGCATGACCAGGTTTTTTCCAACCAGGATGTTGGTTGCATCTCCATAGGAAGCAGTCAGCATCCCTTTAAACACGAGCCTGTAGGTACAGGAGTTTTATAGGGATGTGTCCCAGAAATATGCTTGCTGGTAGGTACAGTCGCCTCCGGCCTTTGAGGCAGGAGATTAAAGCGGAACTACGGGTTAGAGCACAGCAGTAAGGTAGGCTCTGTCTTACCTGTTCCAGGAGTCGCAACGTCAGCCAGGTCATCTGATCGGCACTTGAGGAGTCCAGCATCCTAACAACTGTGTAAGAGGCCTGCAGAGAAATAGAAATAGAAGGCTGAGGTCCCACCTGCTTTGGCCCCTGCTTACCTGCAGCAGAGAGTCCCCTCGGGGGTCATGGTGCTGCAAGACAAGAGAAAATAGGAGAGTGACCAGCCCCTCCCTGGACTCCAGTTGCCAGAGCCTGCTCTGGAGTTATGACAGTTGCCAGCCTGTGGAAGGGAGGTCTTGGGTTGCCAGGATGGGTTCTGTGTCCAGTAAATGTGTTGCCTGTAAACACTGATTCACAGGCGTGGCCAGGCACAAACAGATCGGTAGGGAGGTAAAGAGCTAGGGGGCAGGCTTTAGATGGCGCCAGACACCACTTACCCAGGGAAATATAGCAGAGGGATGAGTGGAGGGAGGAATGAGTGGAGGCCTCCTGGCTCCCCTAGACCCACACCCCCTGCTGTGGTCAACCCCTGCCGTTCTGCTCTGCTCTAATCTCCGGCCTCGGCCTGCAGACTGCCAGGAGTTCCTGCTCTCAGAGCAAGCCTTTCCCCAGAGTCTGGCTTCATGTGAAGAGCTATGACTTCTTGTTGGCTTTTTTTTCTGCAATGTAGTACCAATGAGGTTCTAGCAGTTTCTAAAGTCGGCAGACAGGCTCTACCTACCAGCAAGTGTTCTTGTGGTGCACAGCCCTAGAAAGCTGCCTTGGTGACACTCTTGTCCTTACCTGGAACCTTCAAAGCAAAAAGGCAGAGTGGCCGGACACCCAGGAGGACCATAGGAAAGGAGCTCCCTAGGGGGTCTCAGGAAATTTATTTGTGGCAGAGACTGGCCAGAGAGGGGTCAAGTGCACCTTCTAAGGGGACAGCAGGCCAGAGGGTGCGCTGGCTTAGAGGATGCAGACAAGAATAAGGAAAAGGAAGTCACATATGGGAACAGAGGTTCTGAACCAAACGGGATGTAAGTCAGTGCCTCTGCTTGTGAAAGGAGATGAAGCTGGGCCACAGCAGGGGCTAACTACGAACCTAAGAGACAACCAGGGTACGGTCAGTACCCCTGGAACCCAGGTAACTCTGGA
This sequence comes from Microtus ochrogaster, assembly GCF_000317375.1. NCBI lineage: Eukaryota > Metazoa > Chordata > Mammalia > Rodentia > Cricetidae > Microtus > Microtus ochrogaster. The sequence continues at coordinate 46,501,710 of NC_022028.1, read as the reverse complement.
AACTGCATCAGATTACAGGAAAGTTAGAGGATAGCAAAGGCAGGCTCCCCGAGATGGTGGCTTCTTTTCCCAGAAGACATTGCTAGAAGAAACAGCAAGGCATATGAGTGGGTATCATAAACAGGACCAGTAAGGGAAAGGGGACACTATCCTCAGTTGGGACATCTGTCATGTTTTCTCCCAGTTTGACTTGGCTTGTGGCTTTCTGGGAGTTGGTGTCTTTCTTATGATGTTGTACCGAAGGCACAACCTGTCAACACCACTTTCCCCTGCAATGCTGGCCCTAGAAGCAGCTAACCCGTTTCTCTATTGCAAAATGCCTTCCTGGACCGGCCTCTTTGGTAGGCAGTTGCTAGGCACAGTAAATGTTTACAGGGTAGGGAGCCATGTCCAATGCCTGGGAGAACATCCATGTTACTCGCTTCAGTAGCTTTTACTACTAAAAATAAATTGAAATAAGATCCAAGTGCGACGCTTGCGGGGCTTCTTTCGCGTGTCTGTGTAAAGGACTTTCTGCGGATGTTGGCTTGGGTGAACTGGGCACATGCTCCCCTACTGCCCTTTGTAAATAGATAAAAATAACATTAAAACTCGAGATTCAGGTCTGACTCAGGGCTTTGGTCGCTCTTGGGAAATCTGATCTTGCTATCCTTCTGGCCCCTTCTTCTTCTTTTTTTTTTTAATATTTATTTATTTATTATGGACACACTATTCTGTTTGCATATATGTCTGTAGGCCAGAAGAGGACACCAGACCTTATTACAGATGGTTGTGAGCCACCATGTGGTTGCTGGGAATCGAACTCGGGTCTTTTGGAAGAGTATGCAATGCTCTTAACCACTGAGCCATCTCTCCAGCCCTGGCCCCTTCTTCTAAAGAGCCTACCCTCGCATTTGCACAAAACACCTGACTCCGAATCGGGAAGTCAAGAGGATTCCACTCACCAAAGGGGACGGCGATTTGGCCCAGGGAGGAGTACTTCTCTGTGGCTTCGGTTCCCAAAGCTCCTGAAGTTTTATGTTGCCGTCACTTAGGTGCAGGGCTTCCCCTACAGCTGTCTGACAAGTCTGTTGGGGTAAAGTGTCACTCACCACTGTGAGTCCAGGGAAGGAATTGTTTCTGATTTTGTCTGAGAGGAGGGAGCAAACCCAACAGTGCAAACTTCCACAACAAGTCATGTTCAGCTGGAGGTGTGGGACAAGTAAACTGAGCAGAAAGTACCTCAAATCCCACTGATCTATTTTCAAGAAGGCGTTCAATGCGTTAAGAGAGTGGGGTTTATCTGAAGACATGGGAGAGGAAAATGCTCACTCAGGCCTGTCCTCCCGTGCCCCATCTTTCTTTCCAGGTCATCTAGCTCCGGACATGCAAGGGCTGTTATCCTAATAGCGTCACTAGGTGGGGCTGCAGCATGGCTAAGTTTTGGGGGCATCCACTTTTTCCTTCACGGGGAAACCACCAGGAGGTACTAAAATAGCTTAAGAAAGGTCAGGCTGCCCAGGCTCCACAATTCCTACCCTAGGAGCTACACTTGCCAATAAACAAGACCTCTCATTCCTCTTTCTAAAGATTTTGCACCACCCAAAGAGCCCTCCGTCCCTGCTGAGATATGGTCCTGATTGTTAGGAATATTTTTTAACGCGAGCTCTCTGCCAACGCAAAATAATTGGGAAATCAAGCCAAATCAAACCAGATTAAAAGATATCCAAGTTTAATTAGACACCTGTGCTCCCGGGTGGCCCAGAGAGGAACGGAAAGTCACCAACGCGACCACTACGGGAGAGGAAAAGGGAAGACCACGTGTTTATTTTCTGGGGAGCAGTTTAAATAGTGTATGGGAGTGGTCTTGACCTTTCCTGGGGAGGGGTCAAGGTTCGAGGGGCACAGGGAAGGGGCCTCCAAAGATGGAGGGGGGAGGCTGGGATTTACACTGAGGTGTGAAAACAGTCTGGAGGTGTGGCCTCACATGATGTATCAAGGGTTACTTGTAAAGACCCCCCTCCCCCCAGCTGCACAAGGGTGGTTACAGAATTTTGAGTTTAAAAGCCTTACGCTCCTTTGTGTCCAGTCCAAGAGTCCCAGACACCAGCCTGTCCTGGTGAGCCAGCCAGAGGACTCAATATTTACTGTCAGTTGGCTTCATAAAGCATGGTGATCTGTACTTTCCTCTAGTGGCTTATTTTAGTACAACTGCTCAGTGTTTTCTGTTTCCCGTTTGCTACTCCCGCCCATCCCATTCACAGCCTCTGTGTGCATGCGTGTGTGTGTGTGTGTGTGTGTGTGTGTGTGTGATTCACAAGGAAAGGTTTTAATGAGATGAAAAGCATCTACAGAAGTATACATGATTACAGAAAAAGGAATCAATTACGAAAGAAAGGCATCAATTACGGGGCTCTCAAATCTCCTTCTTTTGCAGATTTAAAGGACGGGATTGAAACCTCATTTCTGTCTTCCCAGCACAGTGGACTGGAAGGAACATTTCCTTCATTGTGAGTACTATTCTTTCAGTCAGTTGAGCATATTTCCTCAGTTTTGAGATACACCCCAGAAAGGGACATGCGCAAAGTCCTCCAGCATCACAGCCCTGCACAGGGCCTTCTGAGCGAGTGTCACCTGACCCATTTCTGCTTAGTGTAGTGCACAACCACATCTTCAAAATCGTCGATTTGGGGGTTCTGCTGAAGGAGGCAACGTCCATCATCAAATCCTTTGTTCCCATCGTAGATAAAGGTAACAGTTTCAGGGCCAAGGGCTCCGAATGGCCTTGCTTGCTTTTCTGCAAGTGGAGGATGAGGACACCACACAGCCACCGTCACAGATAGCATCCGCAGACCTTAATACTGTTGCCTTAAGCCCCACAGCTCCTCAGCATTGGTAGGATGCTAGCCTCCCCTTTAGTGAATTATTTGGTCCACTGCAGTCAGCCTGTAGGTGAGTTAGGGCTGTCAAGGTCAGAGGCATTTAAATTGCCCTGAAGCTGGCATCATAGGCTGTGAGATGCCTCTCATGGGTGCAGGGAACCAAACTCTGGTCCTTTGCAAGAGCAGTATGCAATCAGCGCTGGCTCCTAGTTTTATGCCAACTTGGTACAAACTAGAGTCATCTGAGAGAAGGGAACCCCAGGAGAAAATGTCTCCATAAAATTAGGCTATAAGCAGGAAAGTCTTTAGTTTCTATGTAGGCAGGGTCTCTCTGTGGAGCCCTGGCTGACCTCAAACTCAGAGACCCACCTGCCTTTGCCTCCCCAAGTGCTGGGATTAAAGATATACGCGGCTACACCCAGCAGGGATTTTCTTAATAAGTGAGTGATGGAGAGGCCCCACCCATTGGGGGGGATACATCTGAGCTGGGGGGATACACCTGGGGTCTGTAGCAGGTTGAGTAAGTCAGTAAGCCCTCCATGGGCTCCACGTCAGCATTTGCTCCCAGGATCCACCTGTTTCACTTCCTGCCTTGGCTGGCTTCTGTTAACGGACTGTGCGTGATTCAGGATATGTAAGGCAGATAAACCCGTTCCTCACCAGCTTGCTTTTGGTCATGGCGTTTCATCATAGCAACCTTACCACTAAGACATACTCTAAACCACTAAACCAGCTTTCCAGCTTCTGACATTTTTATTTCTTATATTTATTCTTCTTTGAGACAGGGTCTCATTATGTAGCGTTAGCTAGCCTGGAATTCTCTATGGAGATCAGGGTGGCCTCAAACTAACAGAGATCTGCCTGCCTGGGTCTCTCAAGTGCTGGGGTTATAAGACTGAGTGACAACACCCAGCTCTGAGCTCTACACACACACACACACACACACACACACACACACACACACACACACGAGAATTTAGGTCCCAGAGCACACATCTGGCAACTCAAAACTGCCTGTAACTCCAACTTTAGGGGATCCAATATCATCTTCTGGCCTCTGAGGGTATCTGCTATTTTCACACAAAGACACGACATAATCATTTTAGTTCAAGTTTGTTTTTTTTTTGATTTATAGTTAGGTGTGTGTTTTGTTTATGTGTATGTATGTACACCACATGTGTGCTTAGTGCCATCAGAAGCTAGAGTTGGACATCAGATCCCCTGAACTGGAGTTACGGATGGTTGTGAGCTACCATTAGGTGCTGGGAGAGCGTTCTGGAAGAGCAGCTGGTGCTCCCAACCGCTGAGCCATCTCTCTAGTTCCCCAGTTTTTAATAAAGTGTGCCCTCCAAACAGTTTAGAAATACTGCTCTGCCTGGCAATGGCACACGCCTTAGTACCAGCACTGGGGAGGCAGAGTCAGGTGGATCCAGGCCAGCCTGGTCTATAGAGTGAGTTCCAGGACAGCCAGGGCTACATAGAGAAACCCCATATGAAAAAAAAATCGCATTGCTCTAAGATACCAACATATCCGGAAGGACAGGTCAGCCCAGAGGGAACACCTCTCCCTGCCACCATTTTCATCAGTGTGAGAAACACTTCATTAGGCTCCCGGAGATTCTGAGTAATCAAAGTGAAGCAATTTATTTGGTGAGAAGGTAAAAATGGCTGGCATGCAGATTTGGAATAAAATAGTTTTTATAACCCTAAATGCATTTCCATGCACCCGAATTCCTCATTGCTGAATCCTTTAGGGGATACAATCTTTCAGGAGTTACCCCATCTCCAGATTCCCCATCCTATTGATGCAGGATGCAAAGCCTTATCTAACACATATTCTGGAACTCAAGATCCCCTCCGTTTTCAAATACATTGGCTTAGTCACATAACAGCCCATAAAAGACAAAAAGAACTCAGGCAAGCAGGCGTCAGCTGTTGGCTAGGGAAGACAGGGGCCTGATCTTTCCTGATCTGATTATCTGTGATTCATTGATGAGCTCTAAACGCGCCTCTTATTTAAAGTGGACCGTAGCTGATTGATTTTCTTACACCAGGGAGGCTGTTTCCAGGTAGAGGTGGTGGAGTCACAGTCGGGAGCCGGAGCACACTGTGACTCTGTGCATAGAATGCATAGAAGAGTGTGCATGTGCAGAACGGCCCTCTCAGTGGCAACTCCGGGTCCACTGGGGACACCAGTCCAAGTTTTTTGTGTTGGACAGGAGTCCGTATTTAGGAGGGGCAGAAATGGTCAAAGCAGGGCCAGGGAGGTAGGAGAAATCTAAGTGAACCTACAGGCTGACTGCAGTGGACCAAGTAATTCACTAAAGGGGAGGCTAGCGTCCTACCAATGCTGAAGAACTGTGGGGCTTAAGGCGACAGCGGATCATAAAAACGACTTTTGCAAGATCCACGGAGAGTAGAGAGAGCGAACCCGAAGTTTGGACCGCCGCTCGCTTGTGAGTCCTCCTCCTGTCGGGAGGGGGCGCCGGGTAGGGCCGCCGCGGGGAAACGGTTTGCCCAAACCTTCCCGCCGGACAGTTGACTATCAGCCGCGAGCCCCGGGCATCTTGCATCCCGCTTATTGGTGTTGCCGAAGAGGGTGGGAGCGATCAAGGCACCAATGGAGGGTCGGAAAGATGGCGCTCCGCCCCGGGAGCGTCACCGGAGCGCGCGTGCGCAAGCCCTCACACGGCTCCGGATTGGCGGTGCAGCGGGGCGGTGCTGACAGTTGCGTGTATGGGGGTGGGGAGGCGAGTGGGTGAAGGGAGGGAGTGTAAATAGAGCGAGGGAGGTTTCCCGGCTGCCCGGCCGCTTCTGAGCTACTCCTGAAGAGCCCCGGACGGAGATGGAAGAAGACGAGCAGGAGGAGCGGCGCAGGAAAGTGGAGGCCGGGAGAGCCAAGGTAGCGTCCTTCTCTCCGCTTTGTTGCAGAGAGAAATCCTAAGGAGGTTCTGGCGCCCAGACCGCCGCCTGGCCAAATCCGGTGGTGGCGGAGCAGTGGGAGCCGCCGAGTGCTCGCCCTTCCCGCCGCTTCTGCGGAATTCACTTCCTAGCCGCCGCCATCTTGAATCCACCGCCCTCGGTCTCGCCCCGCCCTGTTGCAGCCGCAGCCAATCAGCGTCGGAGACGCGCGATGCCTCGTAGGCGGGTCGAGCGCCGTGGGCGGGTTCTGGTCACCTAGCATTCCTCGTTGTTGTGCTTCCGGTGCCCAGGGTCAAACTGTCCAAAGCTTTTTAAAGAAATTGCCTTCAGACTTGGTTTTCCCGGGAACCGAGAGCTTCTGCTCCCGAGTGGTGCCCTGGTTGGTTGTTCGCTCTCTGGCCGGGCCTTGCAGCTACGATACTTTTGATGATGCTCTTTTCACCTCCCTCTGTTCCCGATTTCGATTTTGATTCTCCACCCCGGGAACGTTTGTGACTTTTAAGATAATTGTGTGGAAAGTGATGGGGACCTAGAGGAAGAAAAGGTGCAAACATTTTGGAAGAGGCTCCCTGGCCACCAGCCATGGCTGTGGCACCACAGTACGGTTCCCCACTCTGTCATCCTAGGACTGGGTATAACCACCTTGAAACGGTTGTGTTGATTTTGTGGTTGGCCTCGTTACCCATTAGGAGCAGTCTTTCAATTGAATCAAACACCCTCTCCTCCCCTCCCCTCGCCCCACCACGCGGACGCGCTAACATACAATATGTACACAGTGGAAATAACAGCACAGTAGTATCAGATAACAGGTGATGGTCAAGAAGACATGGTGGTCTTTTTCCCTCTGATAGGCAGTGGGTACGAAGAGGGATGCAAAGGCCACCTCCCCCTTTTATAAGTCAGACACTGAGAAATGAGAGAGTACAGAGTTTAGCCCTTCGACTCGGGGCACTAGTGTCTGCACTTGGGTGGTTTGTGAACACCAGTAGATGTAACTAAGGGAGATGAAGGCCGACGAGACAAACCAAGAGACCACCTTTGAATGACCATAGCCAGAGACCAGGTCTGTGCTGCAGAGGAGAGCTTTCTACCAGATGGTTGCGTCTGATGGAGGAAGGTAATAGACGAGAACAGGCTGTGCCTGTTCTCCCCATTTCTGCTCACACAGATAAATGGCCTTGTTTATTTTCTCTGCCAATGAAATTGTGTTTCGGTTCTCATTGACAGTGGCACTTTTGCCTGCGTGGCCGTGACTGTGACTTGTGGGACTAGGCGGTCCCCTGTGAAAGGCTCGTGTGCTCCAGCACTTGCTTTTTGAATGGGGTGTGAGCAGGAGATGGTGCGGGAATGCAGCTGACAGCCTCACAGTGGAGGGACGGAGAGAAGCCCGGCTGTGCCTCTGACTGGCAGGCAGCATTCCGCGATGGTCCCTAGTGCTTTGCCGAGCCGTGTCATGAAAAATAGAACATCTGATTCCATAAAGGAAGATGCTGGGGTGACCTGGCTTGATTAAGTTTTTGCTATTTCTGTACCTTGTCTCGGAATCTATGGCAAGGAAGTTTTGGCTGGGCGATACATTACTTCGATTAGGGAAGAATGGGGGCAAGAAGGGAAGGATCTAGCTTTATATAATAGTTTTAAGGCTTACATGCGCCTTAACTAAGCTCTCAGTGTGTTAAATAGATACATTTTTAATTTTCCGAAACTGCCAAGTATTAGAATAGCTATTCTTCTAACCAGCCATGTTTTCTTTTGTCTGCATCTAGGCATGATTAATAGTCATTAGTAGACTCGGCATAATTTTTGAGCTTAATGCCAAGGTCATAGATGTCGATGAAGGCACTGTTTGGTGGAAAAGTGGTCTCTTGGCCTCCTGTGGCTGAGTGGCCTGAGCTAGCTCAAACCTCATGCTCCCCACAAGCGTGTTGACTCTGTGGTTTTGTTACTTTTTTCTCGTTTACCTCTGTTTCTACTACTTCTCTAAATTTTTTCGCAGCTTGCTAGCTTCCGACAGAGAAAAGCAAAAGGTGACGGTCCGAATTCGAAGAAAAAGACGGCGAAGAGGAAGGGTTCGGCTGTCAATGCGCCTGTCCAGGAGGAGGGTTCGGTAGCCACTCAAAACAGCGAGCTCCCCCAGGAAGGAGCTGGTTTTGAAAGCAAGTCATGCAGCAGCACCCTGGAGGGGACCCGAGGGGCGTTTGCAGCTCAGGTAGGTTTACTCATCATTGTGTTAACGTGTTGCCTATCTTCTAGTTATTGTTGTAGTAATTTACTAAAAGTGGCCTTCTGGTTTTTGCCTTTCAAAAATGGGGAAAGAGACACTTTAGTTCATAATATGGGAACAGACAGGTTTTGGGTAAATAAATGACTTGTCTTTAAAGTTTGTTTTATTTATTATTGTGTGTGTCTGGGCACTCATGCCACAGTGTGCATAAGGAAGACTTTGTAGAGTAGGGGCCTCTCCTTCCAACTTCATGTGAGTTTTGAGAATTAAACTTAAGTTGCTTGGCTTGTGTGGCAATGGCTTTACCCGGCCATGACTTTAACAGCCAGTGCCTCGTCTCTAATATGATTTTGAAGAGTTTTGGACAGCCGTTCAAAGACAGATGTCAGTTTGGCGCTAAGGGACCTTTATGGGTGACAGCAGTTTGCGTGTGTGTGGTGTGGTTCTGTGAGTTCCCTGTGTGGGACATTCCTTTGCCTACTTTTGGATGCAACACGTGCCCCCTCTCTGCTTTACTACCTTCCTGAAGGTAGGGTTAGGGGAAAGGGAGGACATGTAGCAGAAATGGTGTGTGGCGGAAGAAGCTGCCCTCTGGCTGCTTAGGTCTGTGAGTTGTAGGGAGCCCACGCCATGACTCCTCCCCTCCCAGGCATCCAGACTGCTCCTCAGTGGACTCTCCTCGAAGCTCCTGTGCAGATGGTAAGCCAGTGTGCTGCTCAGACTGGTAAACTCCAATTTCTCTTAACCAGAAAAGAATTTAAAGGACAAATTACACAGGCAGCAACAATACGTTTTGATTGTGGCCAGCGTATCAGATGTGGGATCTACCTACAGATTTGCAATTTTGTTTTATTTTGAAAGCTCTAAGACCTTACTTTCATGCACCCTTGTTCTTTGGCAAGCTGGAGCTCTCCAGGGGTTTCTACTTATGCCGGGTTACTTTCTCTGCATGGTGTACTCTGTGGGCCTGCGTTGGCTATTAGCTGCCATTCACTGTAATTTTTCCCTAGCCTCTCTCAGTGATAGAGAAACGAGAAGCCGTGTTGACGGGCCCCTGTTTACTATCTGCGGTACTGTTTTGTATGTCTTCCGCTTAGGCTCTTTGAGGAGAAGCTTATAATGTACAGCTAACATTTTCTGGTTTTTAAAATGTTTAAATCAGGCCTGGAGAAATGGCTCAGTGGTTTGGAGTACTTGATGTTCTTGTGGAGGACCCAGGATCCTAGCTCCTACCCCAGCCTGGATCTCTCTTCTTTACTAGACTTCTCATTCAGATTGTTAAATTTCTAGTTGCTTTCCAGTTAGCTTGTTTCTTCTTCTTTTAATTCCTTTCTAAGGTAATTCTTTTCCATATCCTCAGTACCATTTAAAAAAAATTCACTTGGGAGGCAGAGGCAGGCGAATCTCTGTGAGTTTGAGGCCAGCCTGGTCTACAGAGGAAGTTCCAGGACAGACTCCAAAGCTGCAGAGAAATCTTGTCTTCAAAAACCAAAAACCAAAAATAAAATAAAATAATTAATTAAAAAAATTGTCTTTGGTGGGGTGGTGATGGTGGCATACACCTTTAATCCCAGCACTCTGGAGGCAGAGGCAAGCGAATCTCTGTGAGAAACCCTGTCTCAAAACAAAACAAAACATCTTTTGGTGAGTTCTGAGGGTTAAGGGCTGCAAGTATGTGCCATGGCTCAGAGTATGAAGGCCAGAGGAGGACCTTTCACGGGTCAATTCTGTCTTTCCACCTTCATGGGACGATGTTGCTCTCGTTTCTGCTGCTGTACTACGTCCGTGAGCTCCCAGCAGCTTCTCTGCCTCCTGTCTTGCACAGCTCTGTTGGGACTACAGATGCGAGTTGCTGCTGCATCTAGCTTTTTCATAGGTTCCCGGGATACACACTCTTACCCACTGCACTGTGGTGCTGGCCCTCCTAGGTCCTCTTTTATTTTGATAGAGTCAGGGTTTTGCTGTTATCCAAGGCTAGGTTTTGAGAGTTTGCAACTCTCCTGCCTCAGCTCCAGTGCTAAAATTACAGGTGTGCCACTATCCTTCACTCTTTTTAATCTGAAGATTGAGTCCTGCTGTATATCCTATCCTGGTCGGTCCAAACCACATAGCCCAGGGTGGCCTTGAACTCCAGATCCTGTCTTTCAGTTGACGTGTTTCAGTTTGCCTGTACTGTAGTGTGTGTTAACAGTTTTTCCTTTTTAGCTCTGTAATATTTCATTGTACTGAAGTCAGCATTCCACATCCACAGAGCCAGCCAAATGCAGACTGAAATATTTGGGGGAAATTGCATTTGTGTTGGGTGTACAAACATTTTTTTCTGTTTACCTAGCATCAATACTGTTAGGTGTCACAAGTAACCTAGAAAGACACCTGGGGATGATTTTCCTTTTGTAGGATAATACTATACTATTTGCCCATTCCTGAAGATACCAAAGACACCTGTGTGCTATTTTGCTGATGTGTTCATTCATCCCATACTGTGTTTGTCATGCGTAATGCTGCTGTGACTATTTACGTACCTCCCCTCCCCCCACCCAGGACATGGTTTTTCAGTTCTCTAGTGTATTAATCCTTTTTTAGACACTCTTTTCTCATGTGAATTCATTCTCTAGGCTACATTCTTTGCTTTGCTTCTGTAGGAACGACAAGACTGTGAACTGGATGAGACAGGTCTGCAGGCACAGCAGCAGCAGCAGCCACAGCTGCAGCCACAGCCACCCCAGGTGATCTGCTTGGCCCGCCTGTGGCTCTCAACCTTCACAGGGTCATAGCCTGTGTTCTGCCATTCTTACCAGGTCACAGTGGGTCCTGGTTGCTGGGGATCATTGCAGGTGGGAGAGACTCATTCCAAGTAGACAGGTGGGGGCTGTGGCATGTTCTTTCCTCTTTGGCTATTTCCACACTGTCCCTGTGAGTTCATTCCCCAAGCAAATGGAGGGTCACATGTGGACACCTGGGGCTGGGAGTCTGGCACGCCTGTGACGTGTGAGATAAATGTCCAGTATGCGCTGTCAGTCATAGTGTTTTAGCATGGAGACACACGCCAGCATGGAGATGGGATGGTATCCTTCTTGTGTTACACGTCCCTTTTCTTCTTTGTCTTTCTCTTCTTTTTTCCCAATTTCTGCTGGGTGTTGCCCTTACCAGCTGGGTTTCTGACCTGGATCTCATCAGGCCTGGTTCTTCTCTGTCTGCAGACAGCCCACAGCCTTGAGCTCGAAGCTCTGCGCCTGAGCCTGAACAACATGCATACGGCACAGCTAGAGCTGACCCAAGCCAACCTGCAGAAGGAGAAGGAGACAGCGTTGACCGAGCTGCGGGAGATGCTCAATGGCCGGCGGGCACAGGAGCTGGCGCTGCTGCAGAGCAGGCAGCAGTGTGAGCTGGAGCTGATGCGAGAGCAGCATGCCCGTGAGAAGGAAGCGGTGATGCAAGAAACAGGTACCGAGCAGATGGAGGGCGTGACCCTTGACCCCGTGTCCCCACTGTCTTCATTTTTTTTTTTTGGTCATAATTTCAGATCCCTCCCAACACACACACACACACACACACACACACACACACACACACACTTACATACTTGAAGCAGCGGGCTAATTTTCCAAATAAGTCTTACTTAAGTTCATGCTCCCGTTTTTTCTCTCGGGAGGGAGGTGAGCCGTCCAGGTTCCTCTGTGTTGGCCAGTCCTTTATAGTATTCGGACCCAGGCCCCCTTCAAACACAAGGAAACCTGACTGGATCTGTGTTGCTAGCTGGGCACTGCTTGGGTTTGGCCTGGCTGTTCATCTTAGGTATGGTAATGCTACAGGTCCTCATGCTGGTCAAATGCATTCTTAGACTGCTGCCTGCTGCCCATTGGCCAGCCCACAGTGGATGTTTTCACTTTAATTAGATACTTGATTGTATTTTGTGTGTATGGGGGTTTTGCCTGTATAACCTGTGAACCGCATGTATGCCTGGTGCCTGTGGAGGTCAGTAGAGGGCATTTCCTCCAGAACTGGAGTTACGGGTGGTTCTGGGCCACCATGTGTGCCCTGGGAGTTGAACCTAGGTCCTCTGGAAGAGCAGCCAGTGGTCTTAACTGTTGAGCTATCTCTTCAGCCCCACATTTTTTTTTTTAAAAAAATTAGCTTTATTGAGAGATAATCCCATATCACATAGTCTGCGTGTTTAAGTAGCACAGCGTGTTTAAGTTTGGTAGCCTTTGGTGTCTC
>NC_022028.1:46476166-46488800 GCF_000317375.1 Microtus ochrogaster | reverse complement strand
GGAAAGGAAAGGAAAGGAAAGGAAAGGGGAAAGGAAAGGAAAGGAAAGGAAAGGAAAGGACTTAGTGGCATTCTGGGGTGTATAGCACCTTGCTCTTGAAGGATGGATCCCAGCACTTCAGTGACGTTTAGACTTGTCTGCTGCCACCTTGTCCTGCCCCATGCTTCATGCCGCTGCTTAGTTTCTTCAGTCTTGTCCTTCCCTGCCCTTTATAGCGGGCTCTCCCTGGAAGGCTCAGCAGCTCCCGAGACACAGCTGGAACCTGTCTGCTTGAGTTGGCAGCTGTGGGACCATAGGACAGTTTCTCATGTCTTAATATCCAGTCCTTTACCTTGACCCTGCCACAGTGGGCACATTAACTAAAGCACCTGTCTTTCTCTTGTCTGGAGGTTCGCATGGCTTGGGGGTGTCGGTGATGGTACCCCTGCCGCTGATGTTCAGCCGTACTCATAGGAGAGCCTGAGTGCCTGGGAATTTCAATATTCTTTATTTTCATGTGAATACGTTTTTTACTTAAACTAACCATCGTCTGTAGTCTTGTTCAGTGTGCAATGGCAACTCCCACAAGTGGATAGTGGATAGAGCTCCATGTCTCCTGGGTAATGAAATCATGAAGGTTGAGACTCTGGTCTGAGCAGTTGTTCCGTTTGTCTTGCAGCTGAACTGAAGGAAAAATTGCGTTCAGAAATGGAGAAGAACGTCCAGATGGTAGAGGTGTGTAGAGGGCTGGAGATACAGTCTGTGCGTGTACTATCTTACCTTCTTCTCATTCCACTGATCTGCCCCGCCTTGATGCAGACAGCATCAGTCCGAGGGAATTGGAATGTGCTGGTAGCAAGTCAGTTCCTTTATCTGTGCCTTAGCAGACTTGTTTTGCTGTTTGTGCTGATTCCTGAAATGTGAGGCTTCTCAGCTGCCCTTTTACATAGTGTTCTGGACCCTTCCCGTTTTTATGGGCTTAGTCTGGTGGGGAGAGGTGAACGTAGCCAGCAGTGTGAATGTGGCGGATGTACCGAGGTGCTGGCCAGGTTGCCATTGACCCCGTGTACGAAGATGGTTTCGAGAGCCTTTGAGTCTGTGAGATACCTCACGTGCAGAGGTTGGTTGTGTTGTACCACAATCTACGGTTTCTTTTAAATTAGACTCTGAAGCAAGACTGGGAATCTGAAAGAGAGTTGTGTTTGGAAAATCTCCGCAAAGAGTTGTCCGCTAAACACCAGTCGGAAATGGAGGGCTTGCAAAACCAGTTTCAGAAAGAATTAGCAGAACAGAGGGCTGAGTTGGAGAAGATTTTTCAAGCCAAGCACGAAGCTGAAGGTGAGCCCCTGATTAAAGTGAGCATGTCTGGGGGGCTGAGGGTCTGCCATGAGGCCAGAGTGAACACCATTGCAGGTGGACTTGCCTTTCCCACCTTTGCTTTCCAGCGCACGCTGCTGAGGACATCCGCGGTCATGAGTGCCCAGGAGGTGCTGTGGCTGTTAGCCAACTGCCCAGCCTCTGTTTCATAGATCCCTCTTACATATTCAATTACTAAATTATTACTGAAGCAGTAGTATGGTGGCCGCTCACTCTTGCTACTCCAGATGTTATGTAGCATGGTGATTCTTGTGAGTTGAGATGGTATTTCTTGTCTGTGTCTGTGTTCATCTCCTTTCCCTCCACGGGAGGAATGAGCTGGCTCCTGCTGTGGTGTCCAGGTGGAGCCTGCTCAGCTTTGCCTCTCTGTTTTTGCCGTTGGTATATACCCCTGTCCAGACACCCCCGGGTGCCCAGGATGGAATGTGGTGGGCACAGTGCTCTGCATGGGAATTGTGGCTCTGATATGAAATGCCGTTCAGAAGTGCTGCTGGAGAAGCGAACACCATCTCATCATAAGCTAGGTTTCCTCTGTGCTGCTTTCTAGTTTCCCTGAAGAACCTGGAGACCCAGCACCAGGCAGCTGTCAAGAAATTACAGGAAGACCTGCAGTCGGAGCACTGCCAGTATTTACAAGATTTAGAGGTGAAGTTCAGAGAAAAGGAGAAAGAAAAAGAGTTGGAGGTAGGCAAAAACGTAACGTCTTTTTGTTTGTTTGATTGATATGGGGATGGGGTATGCGTGTTTGGGCATTTGTGGGTGCGGGCGTGGGTGTGTGTGGCTATGCTCGTGCACACGGAGGTTGGTGTCAGGCGTCCCCTCTTTTGCACTCCGTCTTCTGAGACAGGATTTCTCACTGACTCTTGAGCTCATTGATTGGCTAGACTGCCCGGCTGGCAAACTTAGACTCCTCCTGTCTCTGTTACTCTAGCGCTGGTTTAGTGGTGTTACAGTACTGGTGTTATACCCAGCCTGCTGTTGTTGTTGTTTTTCAGCTGAGACAGAAAGATGAGTTTTTGTACATGAGTACTCTCGGCCACAGGTGAGAACAGAGTTGGTCCAGAATGGCAGAGGGCCAGAGGGGCTGCAGTGAAAGCAGTCAAGTCTCTCAGGTGGTCTCTGCGAGCAGATGGTGGTGTTCCAGGTTCACTGAGACTTATACCGACGGTAGCACACAGTTCAACATCTCGTCCCAGCGTCCCAGCCCTCAGCATCCCTTACTTCTGCTCCTTCAGCCTTCGTGGGTGCACAGTACCCTGGTTCACTTGGACCTCTGCCTCATCTTTCTTCTTTGTGCTTCCGCCTACGCGTCTGCTTCCTGCTCCTGTTCACTCTCTTGCTGCAGGAGTTTCGAGGAAGATGGCGCTGAGGCTGACAGTCCGCCCAGCTTTTTACATGGATGCTGTGGATCTGGACCCGGGCTTGAATAGCTGATCTTTTGTATACTAAGCCAGTTTTCTACCCCGATTCTTTGGTTTATTAGAGAAGTTCTAGAAAGGTTTGGAGTTGGTCCACTTCATATTTTGATATCTACTGAACCTAAGTCCTGAATCTGTTGAGACATAAAGTACATAAGGCATAGAATCTGCCAGGCCCATGAAATAATGTTCAATCTTGAATTCAGAAATATACTATTCTTTTTTTTTTGTTGTTTTGTTTTGTTTTTTTGGTTTTTCGAGACAGGGTTTTTTAGAGCCTGTCCTGGAACTAGCTCTGTAGACCAGGCTGGTCTCGAACTCAGAGATCCACCTGCCTCTGCCTCCCAAGTCCTGGGATTAAAGGCGTGCACCACCACCGCCCAGCTGAAATATATTGTTCTTTACACAGGTTCCTGATGTAAAAATTCTGATTACTAGAAACATAAAGCTACATTCTCTGACTATACGTCAATAAGCAAAATGTTTCTAAAAGCAGGGTAACCAAAACCATTTCTTGTGCTTATATATTCAAGCCTTTTTCCTAGTGAAATACTACAAGTCAGACAGGAATTTGGGAAGAGCCTTCTCAGAGGTCTCTGCTGCAAGGAGAAGCTTCTTTGAATGGGGAGGGGGGCTGAGAGATACACTTAGGTATGCATATACATGTAAGTATTTAGAATACAGTTGGGAATTATGCTGGCCTTGTCAAGTGATGGTAGTAGGTTTTCCTCCCAAATCCATGCCCTCACTAGCTGCAGGTAGTTGGCTAGGTTTCTAGTCCCAGGCAGGATTTCCCTCCTGTTGACATTTGGTTGGAGAGCTGTTGGTTACCACTGAACTGTGGGTGCCGCTATTGCACCTCAGGAGCACCTTGCAGGGCTGGTCGTTCTTGAGGCTCATAGGTGTCACATTTGCGTCAGGTTGCTGGTTGTTTCCCCACTTGGGGAGCTTGTGTGGCACCTACAGGGACTATGAAAGCCAGGTCCCAGGAAGGAAGCTTTCTGGTCAGATCCCGTTGTAATGTTCTGAGTCATGGATCCGGAGTCCATGGTGTCAACGGCAGTCTCAATCATTAGTTGTTTTCTTCTCTCATGGGTGAATTGGCAGATCCTTCTGCTGGTGAGGCTGCTAGAAGTGGAGGCCTTTGTGTGGAAACATAGAGGTGCATAGCAGCCTGAACCAGGGCTCCACTTTGGCCTTGGTCCTGGTGACATCTTTTTTTGTTTCATTAATGTGAAATGGGGGAGCCTCCTTATTTGTGTATAGTAGGTATTGTGGTTCATGCTGTTTTCT
Source organism: Microtus ochrogaster (assembly GCF_000317375.1). Classification (NCBI taxonomy): domain Eukaryota; kingdom Metazoa; phylum Chordata; class Mammalia; order Rodentia; family Cricetidae; genus Microtus; species Microtus ochrogaster. The sequence continues at coordinate 46,484,733 of NC_022028.1, read as the reverse complement.
TAGACTCCCCTAGGTAAACATGGAGTGGAACCCATTGGAATGCTTGCCTTGGAGTTCCACGAGTAGTTTAAAAGTGACCCTGTCGGCTCTAAGTGGGGACCTATGACTTGAAGTGAGCACACATTGGGTATGTGATATAGAAACACACAACCCTAGTCCAGGTCAGTAGGCAGGAGGCATGTTTTTCCCAGGGTATGGCCCAGGTTAAGGCTGCTTTGTGAACAAACTTACTTTAATTTTTATTTTTGAAACAGTGTTGCTTTGTTGGCCAGGCTGGCCCTGAAGTGCTGGGCTCAAGCAGTCTTTTCTGCCTCAGATTCTTTAGTAGTTGGGACAGCAGTGTGTGCACCGCTGCTGCCCTTTAACCTTGGCCTTGTTTGGTTGAAGTTAACACTGCGCTGCCGTTTGAGCTGTAGGCTCAGGATCTGAGCTCTTATTCTCTGTGTATCTCATGCTTTCACTCCAAGTTTTCAGTAGTTTCAGAGACAGGAACAGTAACACAGAGCCTCACACGTGCTGCCTGTCCGTCTCCTTTGGGTCTCATGGGACGTTTTTCTTCTTCAGTTAGAGACTCTTCAGGCGTCCTATGAAGACCTGAAGGCTCAGTCCCAAGAAGAAATCAGACACCTGTGGTCCCAGCTCGAGTCTATGAAAACCAACAGAGAGGAAGTGAATGGTGAGGCATTTTGTGGGGTGTCCTTAAAAGCTAAGCTGTGAAGATTTTCATTTATTCTTTTATTTATCTATGCATTCATTCATTTTGAAGTGGAGTATTAGAACCTAAGGCCGTGTACATTCTTAGCAAGGGCTGCATCACTCACTGATCAAATCCCAGCCCTGAAATTGATTTCTGATTGAACCATATTGAGAGAGAGAGAGAGAGAGAGAGAGAGAGAGAGAGAGAGAGAGAGAGAGAAGGAGGAGAAATGCAAACTTGTAAACTTGCTTGTACATCTTATTTTGGTTTTTCGAGACAGGGTTTCTCTGTAACTTTGGAGTTTGTCCTTGTAGACCAGGCTGGTCTCGAACTCATGGAGATCCACCTATCTCTGCCTCCCATGTGCTGGGATTAAAGGCATGGCTTGTGCATCTTGAAAATGATATATGTTTTGTATACAAATAAAAAATTTTGACATCAGAATGTATTTGCTGCTCTTGTAGACGACACACACTTGGTACCCAGCACCTTTATTTATGGCAGGTTCACAACCATGTATAACTCTAGTTCTGGGGAATCTGATGCCCTCTTCTGGCCTTTATGGGCACTGCTTGCCCATACATATGGGCAGACAAACACGAATAGACTTAAAGTAAAGATAAATCCTTAAAAAAGGAAAGGAAATTTGTACATTAGAGAGGTTTCATTTTTTCTTTTTGTCCCTCAGTGTATCAGCTGAGTGGTGATCACATGACTGTGCCTCCAATGGTATAGGTTCTTCGGGTGTACAGTGTCCATGTGTCAGCCGTACTTGGCAGTGCTATTGGGTGATGCAACAGCAGGGTCCTTCTGTTAGTAGAGACTAGAGAAGAGGTAGGCTGACTAGGACTAGTGTGGTCCTCTGTGGAACTTCATCTTCAGGAAACTTTGATATAAAACCTTTGGGGATGTCACTAGTCAATCTACATTGTTTGTTAGTGGTTGCCTTAGTTTGTAGCAGACTTTCTTTCAGGCCACCAACCAGCTCCCAAATCATGACAAGGGGAATTATTACTTATGAATGTTCAGCCTTGTCTTATTCTTGTTTCTTGCTAGCTCTTTTAACTTAGCCTGTTTCTCTTCATCTCTGTTTAGCCTCCAGGCTTTTTACCTCTCTTTTTGTAATTCCTACTCCATGTCTGCTGGCTGGCAGCTGCCTGACTGGCCTTTAGGGATCGATCTCTCTTTCTCCCTTTTTCTTCTCCCAAGCCTAGAATCCTCCTACTTATTTTCTCTGCCCTCCAGCCCCACCTATCCTGCTACTGCCCAGCTATTGGACAGTCAACTCTTTATTAGACTAATCAGATACCTTAGGCAATCAAGGTGAAACAACAACACATCGTTACATAGTTAAACATATGCAGCATAAACAAAAGCAACACACCTTTATAGAGTTAAGCAAATGCAGCATAAACAAATGTAACACACCTTTACATAGTTAAAGTAATATTCCATAATATTCCACACACCAGTCGGTAGCATTCGCTGGGTTGCAAGCTTACATGTGTTTTGTGTTGCTGTGCAGAAAATGATCACTTTGATAGCCTCAAATAAAAGCTCAAAGAAAGTTTGGGGTGCTGTGTCTGTGTTCTCCGCTCAGGAACTCCCTCATCTCACGTCCAGGGGTCAGCAGCTGCGCCTTGCTCCAAACCTGTTTCTAGAGTCACTGAGATGACAGGATACAGTTCTCTGTTGCCAGGACCATGTTTCTTTCCACAACCAGTTGCCCTGCTTCCCAGGTGCTCAGCTTTCTAAGGGGTTGCTGAGATGCTGAGTGACCCCGAGGCAGGAGGCTCTTACCTACTCACAGTCAGGAGGGGTAGGCCCTTCTCAGAGTCTGCTCAGGGACCTGGCTTTCCCGCGTGATTATTTGCTTCCTCCTGCCGAAGGGTCATGGGAGCCGCCGCTGGCCCGAGACGCTCACCTGGAGGAGCTGGAGCACCTGCGGGCAGACTTCGCTCAGCAGCAGCAGCAGGAGAGAGCCCAGCACGAGTCGGAGCTGGAGCACCTGCGCGTCTATTTTGAGAAGAAGTTGAGGGATGCTGAGAAGACATACCAAGAAGACCTGACTTTGTTCCAGCAACGGCTGCAGGAGACCAGGGAGGATTCTCTGGAGTGTGGGGAGATCAGGTAATGGAGACATTGTTCCCATTGAGTAGCCTTCTGAGATGTGGGGTGTCTTGGGCTACGTTTGCTCTTCTTCCGTTTGTGATCTCATACTAATGGAGTACAGTAAAGCTGGGCTTTTTGTTGTTTTTATTTTATTTTGTTTTTGTTTTTATTGCCTTGACTGGCGTGGAACTCAGAGTCCACCTGCCTCTGTTTCCCTAATATTGGAATTAAAGGTGTGTACCACCATGTCAAGCCCAGGAGAGCCAGCGTGTGTCCCTGTGATCCAGTCCCATGCCCCTGTGTTATATAGTACTGGCTAAACAGCATATAGGCCTAGCATCATCTGGGCCTTAATGCCAATTCCTTTTTTTTTTTTTTTTTCGAGACAGAGTTTCTCTGTGGCTTTGGAGCCTGTCCTGGAACTAGCTCTGTAGACCAGGCTGGTCTCGAACTCACAGATCCACCTGCCTCTGCCTCCCGAGTGCTGGAATTAAAGGTGTGCGCCACCACCGCCCGGCCTTAATGCCAATTCTTACCTCTGTGTGGTTGGGCCCAGGAACAGCGTGGGCAAGAAAGGGGTGCACTAAAGCTCTTATTTTTTTTTAACCTTTTTAATGTTTTTTTATTTTATGTGTATGAATGTTTTGTCTGCATATATGTATGTGTACCACGTGCTCATGGAAGTCAGAAGAACATGTTGGCTCCCCCAGAACTGGAGCTACGGACCCCTTTGAGCCACCATGTGGGTGCTGGGAATTGAACTAAGGCTCTTTGCAAGAGCAACCAGTGCTTTTAACCACTGAGCCCTCTCTCTAGCCCTCAAAGCTTTGCTATTTTATTTATTTTTGTTGGTTTTGGTTTTGAGAAAGGGTCTCACTGTGTAGCCCTGGTTGTCCTGGAGTTCACTGTGTACACCAGGCTGGTCTTGCACTCACAGAGACTTGCCTGCCTCTGCCTCCTGAGTGCTGGAATTCAAGGTATGTGCCCCCATGCCCAGCACACTAAAGCTTTTCTACATGTCTTCTCTCTCTAGTTCATCCTGTATATTCCCAGAAGAGACATTTGGCCCAGAAAGAAAGGAGCAACCCGATCCACTTGATCTTCAGCTTGAGCAGCCGCAGGTGACAGGCTGTGTGTTTTACTCTGAGAGGACGCTGAGCGTCATTTGTCTTTACATTAGAAGTTGGCTGTCTTCCACCTCATAAAATCTGTTCTGTCTTTGTTGACTCCTCACTCAGGGGAACTTGATTTTCTGTCTTCAAAACACCTTTAACCTCTCTCTCGTGTGCGTCCTGGCCTGTCTGAGGCTGTGTCCCTCCTCCTAGTCCTGCTTGCTTGCAGCGCTGCTCATTTCCCAGCTCTCACTGAGGCTTCCTTTGCCGCCCTGCACACCTGTCAGCTTCGACTGGACATACTGACAGGGGTGAGGCTAAGTCGTTGGGTTTTTAAAAAACGTGTTTATTCAGTGTGTATGTGTGTACGTGGGTGTGCGCCACAGCCTGTCTGTGGAGGTCAGAGAACAATTTGCTCCCTCTCAGCATGTGGGTCCCCTAGATAGAAATCAGGTTGTCCCAAGCTTGGCAGCAAGCATCCCCACCTGCTGGGCCATCTTGCCGTCCCATTTGACTGTTTGTCTTTAGTTATGTGTTAAGTATCTTCATTAGTCTTTGTTCTTCAACTGTCGCCGTGCTTATTTCTGTTATTTTGATCCTCTGGAGTAGCACTATCCAAACTGCTTCCTGGACTCATGGAGCCTGCCCTGACTGCAGATTGCGCAATGGCCTTCAACACACAGCTGCTGCACATTTGCATGCGACTGTGCACTGAGGTCACCTGATGGTTATTCCCAGCTGTTCCAGCCACCCTAGCGCCTGCCGTACTGGGCAGTGTAGTCTTCAGCGCAGCGCTGCCCTGGCTGTAGGCATGCTCTGCCTCCTCTGGCGCCAGCTCTCGGGGTGATGGCCGTGAGTGGTTGCTCTCTGTGATGCTGTGTTCATTGGCTTGAAGCTGCTGTGACAGTCACGGACTCGGGACTTAAAGAACAGATAACGTCCAAGATCAAAGTGCTACAGCTTAGTCCTCCGTGGGATGCTGCTTCTTGACGTGCAAATGAAGTTTTCCTAGTTCTTGTGTGTGTGTGTGTCTGTCTGTCCTGATCTCATTGATCATCTCTTCGTCTTTTGATTTTCTTGTCCTTGTCTCCCAAGTGTTAGGATTACAGGTGCGCACCATCACAGTTTTATGCGGTGCTGGGGATCAAACCCAGGACTTGTGTATGTTAGACAAGTGCTCAGTATAAACCAGGTTATATCTCTGGGCCCTTGCTCACGTCTCCTTGTAAAGATGCAGTCGGCATGGATTATGTCCGCTCTGATGTTTTATTTTAGTAACCCCTTGAAACCCCCCATCTTAAACAGCCCTATCCTGCGGCCTGGAGATAGGACTCTTTATAGCGTGTGACTCTCTCTTGGGAGGGAGTCACACTTCAACCTATGACAGGTTTTTTCCAGCCCTTGAAATCCCTTTTGCCCAAATGTCTGTAATAACTGGTTTCTCCCTGCTCTGGTAAATGACAGAGCTCCCCTGTGCTACATCTTATATCCCACTATGTGGCTGCATCCTGTGACTCTCATTAATCCTACGGGCTTGAGAACCTCACCCCCTACACGTACCCTTTTTTCATGCTAGATGCAAGGCGAGGTCTCTGAATCTCGGCTCTCCTCTCGTGGGTGTTCAGTCTGGTTGAACTGTTCATTGGCCTGTGTTTTCTGTCATCCGTAGCTCTTGTCAGCTTCATGATTGACTCTGAGAACAAAGACCAATGTTCTTATGTTTTCTCATTTAACTTATAGCTGTTTGGATTCTATTTTCTGGGTAGGGTTTTGTCTTGTTTTTCTCACTTTGCCAGTTTCTGCTTCTATGCCTGGGGACCCTGGTGTGTTCAGGGAGAGAGTGCTATCCACTTGGTGGGATCTGCCCTGGGCCTGCCTGTCCCAGTCTGAGGCCTTTGCGTCCACCACGAGCGTCCATCCTGCCCCTGGTTCTTTCCTGGGAGTCCCGACTGCAGGATCTCCACCTGCCAGCAGCGGGTGGACATTGATTCACGCTCTTCTCTGCTTCTGCTTTTCATAAGTTTATGAATAACATTTTTCTTAAAAGTGTGTGTCAGGAGGGTGTAGAGCTAGAAATGATGGGTTCTATGTCTAATTAAAAAAAAAATGCTTGCGGGTGTATGTAAATGTTCACAGACGACAGCCCTCTGCAGTTTTCCTGACTGGTCTCACCACAGCTGCAGAGTGGACATCACCAGAGTGTGCATGCTCCGTCCCTTGTGTGTTCGTGTCTTTCGTTCTTCCTGAAGCTGATGTCTTTTCACTTGCTTTTCAACTACTATTCCATTCGTTGTGGCTTTCTTTATTCCTTCTCTTTGCCCATTTTGCTTCTGTTGTCTTTGCTCTTTTCTCTAGTTGAATAATTCCCAGCACTGTTCGCCTTTGTGCCCTGATGGAGGTGTTTGCTTTCATGCTTTTGCTTGTTGGGCCCGACCATCTCTTTGTTTGGAATGGGCCAAGGATCCTCGGTGACTCCACCCTTCTGACTCCCATTGCTTATCCCTTGTTTACCCTCAGTGAGATAGCACTGTCCCACATCTTCTTGTTGTCAGTTTCACGATCCTTATTTCTCTAGCAATAAGAATATAAGTCTTGTTTTGAAAGGTAGTTTTGAGGAAATGGGTTCAGTGGCTACATTTTCCGTATATGCGGATCCATCCGTTCTGTGCTGAAGAGAGTGCTCTGAACCTGCAAGGGCAGAGCCTGTACTTAGGGCTAGGGACTTGGCGGCAACTAGAGATCCACTTGGGTTGCCTCTTCCTTTTTGTAGGGACTGTATCCTTGCCCCACATCTGAACAAGTCCAGAATCGGGCTCTGAGAGGGATGTTGAGAGGCAGAGAGGATGCCATAGAAGTTGGAATGAGGAAGTGTGGAGGCCTATCCTACCTCCATGTGGCTCATGGTAGGTCTGAAGCAGAGAAGTGTCAGTCACAGCACCCGGGGGCAGTCAGCAGAGACCTCAGGCCAGAGCAGGTTCTCCTGAGAGACATGGGGATCGGCTTCAGGGAGACACTGATTTGAGACTGAGGCTGACACAGGAATAGGACCTGATGTCAAAAGTGATTGTGTTATGTCCAAATCTGTGGGTCCCACAGAAGCCAGCAAAAGAGACAGAGTCCCATATATAAAAGCAAAAAGCCTTTATTTTAATCAAGTTTGCAAACTCAGTCTTTCCGCATGTCCAACATATTGGAATATCCTGAGAGCCCTGAGCGCAATTAGAATTGGGTTTTTATAGTAGTAAAGGTGGGTGGGGGTGAGGGGGGGTCTCTGAGGTAAGGACCCCTGGTTGGCTGACATCTCTCTAGGTGTGTCCTAGTGAAGTGCTGGCAGGTGATCCTATCTACAGTGCTTGGAATGCCAGGAATTTCCTTTGAATGGTCTGCTCTTGGGTGAGGGTCTGATAATGCCTGCCAGGCATTGTCTCAGGGTAAGTAAGCTATTGAGACTCCAGACTCCATTTAAATTTATCGATGGCCAGAGTCCCAGGTGATAATGGTTGGAAGAACTTTCTTTGGATGACCAGCCCAGACTTAGCTTTCCTGGCTGGCCCCCACAATTGAAGTGGTGAGCTGAATTTATGGACAGGCTAATCTCAGGATGTGAGTGGAGAGTAGCCTTTAGGAGAGCTCTGATCAGGGCATGAAATGACTGCCAGAACGACCTCCATGCTACCTGGAACAGACTTGGGCCAGTGCTCTGAATGCTAGGCATCAGCATCGTCATTACTGGGTGTCAGATCACAGAAGTGCAGAGTTTAGGAGAGGCCTAGGCTTAAGATATGAGACTGGATAAAGGATGCTGGGGGTGGGGAGACAGCTGAACTCTAAGGAGGAGAGATGCCAACGATGGACAGTAGAGGAAGCCCGTTAGATACTACAGACACCACTGCGATGGAATGAATGCCCATGGGTAGGATGGCTTCTATTGCTGCCATGGCCTCTTGTGCATGCTGTTCTCAGGCCACTGCTTCTGTGGGTCCTGGGATCCTGCCAGGACACTGGTGGACGGGAAGAAGTACTGTGCCATGTCTGTACCAGGGTCAGTTGTGTGGCGTATGAATCTAGCTGGGTTTATATTTTGCTCCGAGCACAGCAGGAAATGTCTCAAGAGTAGTAGCAGAACAGGGTGATGGGGCTCACTGACTCACCTGTCCTGTGTGGTCCTTTAGGAGAACTCGACAAGTTTACACACAGGACTGGAAGAAGACCCCAGGCACGAAGCAGGTGTGTTGAATTCTTCCCTCGATTTCCAACTCAAGGAGGACAAGTCACACAGCCACCACCTGAGGCCCGAGGAAGCAGAACAGGAGAGACTCCCACTTGGATTCTCAGACCAGCACAGCCAAGGTGTGTCCCATCTGTCCATCCAGGCTCCTTATTTTCCTGCCAGTGCCAGTTCTTGGGGCGTGTCTCGGGAGAAGGCTGCCGCTTTCCTCGTGTTGCCCATGGAGCACCTGGACACGTGGCTGTTTTGACTCTCATTAGTGATGTCCACACGAAGACCATGAGCCTGCTACAGTGTAATGCAGACCCCTGCTGTAAGGACTCATCCCTCACAGTTAGATGGAGCTGATTCGGGGAGTGCTGGCCTTAGTGCAGGATTAGATGGAGCTGATTCGGGGAGTGCTGGCCTTAGTGCAGGA
>NC_022028.1:46469141-46476011 GCF_000317375.1 Microtus ochrogaster | reverse complement strand
ACCTGCCTGCTGTTGGCTTGCTCTGTCATAGAGATGGTTTTCTCCAGACCAGGGTTGGGTCTGATGGAGCCACACTCTGGTCTTAGGAACTGACGTCACTTTAAGAAGAGACTTGCAGGAACAGCGTGCAGCACCAGAGGTGACTGCTCACCTAGGGGTCTGATATTAGACTCCGCTCTGCTTCTTCAGGCCTAGCATAGTGGCTCAGCTGGTCAGACCAAGACTGCGGGTCACCCAGGGAGCGTGAGGGAAGGAGCTCATGTGGGGTGGCCTGGAGGGAGTAGCATAGAAAGACTCTGGTTATCTTAGAGGCGTGGTCCACGGGTCTGGATAGTGGTCAGTCCCAGTGACTCTAGAGGTGGGCAGCAGAGGCCAGCTGCTGTGAAACACGGTGCCAGAGTGTGTCCATTGCTGTTGAGCCCTCCTGAGTACAGTGGTCCGCTTGCGGAGGAAGTGAGAAAGCCAAGTTGAGGGCCCCGCTTCAAGCAGCAATGGGATCAGTTTTGGCCATTGCTTTCTGCGATGTGAAAGCCTCTGTTGCTCTGGAGTTCCATTCAGCGTTGGACAGGGCAGGGAGAGAGGTGTATAGTCCCGCTTGAGAGCCAGGGGCCAACATGCTCCTGTCCCTTATTGCTCTCGTCCTTGCTGTACCAGGGACATGTTCTGTCATTTGTGCTGCTCATGTCCATGCAGTCCCTGAAGTGGAACTTGTTCTTACTCTAAACGCAGGGCTTGTGCCTTAGTTTCCATCTCCAGAGAAGAAGACCCAGGTCTGGTTTAGAGGAGGCCGTGTGCTCAGCTCGCACACTCACTCCCTAGGTGTGCCCCAGTTCAGGCTCAGCCCAATGCCAGTCTCTGTGGGTCTGATGCTGGGCACAGGGTTCACTCTGGGTGACTGGCAGCAGGTCGCACAGCATGCCTGACCTTAAGGAATACCTTGAGCTCCCTAGGTGTATGCCGTGGAGACACCAGGGAATGTAGGCCAGGGATGTACCTGCAGAGAGGACACTGAAGACCTGGCTTCTCTGCTGCCCTGAGTCAGCATCAGGGTGTTCGAAGCGTGGTGTCCTGTTAGCTGAATAGTGTGCAGGCTGCTGCCATTCTCTTGGTGCTGCCTGTGGAGACAGGGTCTGTGATCGTCTTCCCTCTCCCTTGTTCCTCAAGAGCTCACACAAGGACGTCTCCAGTATGAACAGGACATGGCTTTGGAGGTGGATGCTCAGGTGGCTGCCAGAATCCTGAGTTTGGAAGCTGAACAGAAGGTTAAACTTTCTCTTCTTCAGACTGAGCTTAAGGAAGAAATTGAACTCTTAAAAATAGAGAACAGAAATTTACAGGAGAAGCTTCAGCATGAGACCCACCTGAAGGAGGACCTGGAGAACGTGAGTAGTGACCCTCAGCAAGGCTCTGTGTTCTTGTGGAAGGCGTGTGGTCTGTGCACACCAGGAGGTCCTGAGGACACCCTGAACTATGCATGGCATTGCTGTCAGAGTGTGTGCACCAGATTCTTGAGGAAAGAAATGCAAGTGGGTTTTCCAGAAAACTTCTTTAAGGTCTGGTACCCAAGACCAGAGCCGGTTTAGCTCCTTAAGGAAATGGCCAGGCATCCTCAGGGACTCCCAGGAAGGGCACTGGCAATCTTCTGATCCGCATGCCACTGTCTTCAAAGTATTCCAGATTCTTCACAGCCTTCATGGTGATTGTTCAACATCTGTGGAAAATTCAGATACCGAGCTTCTCCCTAGGTATTTGTCAGCTTGAGAAAGTCACAGCCATACCATTGTGGGCATGGGCAGAATGGAAAATGTCAGCCTCTTCACAGTTACAAAGGGGCCTTCATTATGCAGTCAGCACCACTCGAGGAGTGGAAACTGATATCTGTCTTTTGCTGCCTGTATGTTAACCATGGTCTCTCCATCGTGCTTTTAACCATGTCTGAACACATGTCTTTCACGCCTCTGCCCTCTTCATGCCTTTGTTCTTCTTTGTGAATGACTTCATAGATTTTCATTCTCCATCAGAAAAGAACTTTAGAGAACTCTCTTTTTGCCTACAAGTTTGATTACCAAATTGCCTTTAAAATTAAGGACCTGGTAAAGACTTGGATAAGCTAGTAATAGATAAAGCCTTGTGGAAAGTTGTGTGAACCACCTTGCCCAAGTCAGCAGCCAATCATGTGGCCTGTGATCTTTCCAGACAGAGTTTCTAAACAATAGATGTTTGTTTCCCAGGCCACATTTTTATCTGGAGAATCAATTCAAGAAAGGAATGTGGCCAGGCATGGTGGTACATGGCTTTAATCCCAGTACTTCAAAGGCAGGGACAGGCAGATCTTTGACTTTGAGGCCAGCCTGGTCTACATACAGAATTCCATGATAGTCAGGGTTACACACAGAAACCCTTTCTCAAAAAACAAAACGAGCAGCCAGGTGGTGGTGGCGCACGCCTTTAATCCCAGCACTCGGTAGGCAGAGGCAAGCGGATCGCTGTGAGTTTGAGATCAGCCTGCTCTACAAGAGCTAGTTCCAGAACAGGCTCTAAAGCTACAGAGAAACCCTGTCTCGAAAAAACAAAACAAAATAACAACAACAACAACAACAACAAAAAAAAAACCCCAACAAAACAAGCAAACAACAAAAATAGTAAGAAGAAGGGAATGTGGAATTCTCCTATAGTAATTTTGTTTAATTTTTGCTTTAAACATTTTGAAGTTCTGTTATACATTTACATGTTTATGGTTATATTTTTCTGGAAGATTTACCTTTTTATTATTAATGAAATATCTCCTTATACTCTTTGCCATAAAATCAGTTTTTTCTTTTTATTAGTATAGTTATGCCATCCTTGATGTTCATGTAAAAAAAAAAAAAGTTTTTGACCTAACAGTCTTGCTGAATTATGGAATGCTAGGATTATGGGCATGTGCCACTCTGTTTAGCATTGTGCTTTTCCTTAGTTTTTTGTTTTTATATATTTTTTTATTTAGGTTAATGAATATAAAATATATTTCATGTAGAGTGTGTTGTATAATATTAACTTATTTTGGTAATCTCTGCCTTCAAATTATAGTGCAGAGTCTACGAACATTTAATGCAGTTACTGATGTTAGATTTAGGCCTGCCACTTTGTTGTTAATTTTCTATATGTTCCTCTGCCCCTTTTTTCTAATCTTTTATGCCGCAGTTTTCTAAGTGTTAACATCCATGTATGTTGTTACCTCAACAAGAACAGAGTTAAAAGATTTGCTCTGAAAAGTCAGGGATTTGAAGAAATTAAGGGAGCCACGGATGGTAGTATATACCTTTAACCCCAGTATCCAGTACTCCAGAGACGAGGGAGGCCTGTGATCAGGAGTTCAAAACCATCATCCGCAATGTAGTGAGTTTGAGGCCAGCCTGGCTTATGTTATGAGATCTCCATCTCACAGTAAAAATAAAAACAGAACAACAACAGAACCCAAAAAGTAAATTAAGAAAACTGAAAGCTATTATGGGAACTAATCATCTTGGACTTTCTTAGCATGTCTGATGCCCTTCACTCCCTCCTGAGGTCATAGGCCATGTGTGCATCATTTCTCCCTATTTTTAGAATTTCCTTTACTATATCCTGCTGTTTGGGTCCTTTGTATAAGTTTTCTTTTATTTAAAGCCTTTTTTCCATCTTTATCCTTACTCTTCTGCTGCAGTGAAATGTCTTTGACAAGTTGTGTTGCTTTGGTCAGGGTTTCAGTTATTGGCTTGAACCCTGTTCTGATGATTCTATTTTCTCTGCCAGCTTGGAACTGTTCCAAATTGATTGTATTATCTCTTTAGCGTGGGTCCCATTTTCCTGTTTTGTTTGCTTATTTTATATCCTCCAGCTTTGTGTTACATCTGGATATTGTAGGCGATGTGTTGTGAGATTGGATTCTACAGGGCTTTGAAATTGCGTTTGCCCAGGCGGTTATCTTGATGGATTCGGAGTCCACGTGCCATCTCTGTTTTGGGATGAATGTTTTGTTCAGTTCTTGTAGCTTTAGCCTGCCTGCTCTCAGAGCCCGTTCTACGTCCGCATTAATTGGAGTCAGCCTGGGATTGGGCCGTGTCTGGTGCTCTGCTCAGGAAGAGTTGGCCTGATTAGATTTGTTTCCTCGTCACCAGAAGAAAGGAACTTAGTCTTTAACTTGATGGACAGGTCACACTCACATTCCTTTTTTGACACTGATTTGATTCTTATTGATGGTAGAGTTTATTCCCTACTCTTTTCTTTCTTAGAATTTAAGGTATCTGCCTAGCCTTAGCTTTTTTATTTATTTTCCTCTTCAAGCGCCCTTTAGAATTATTTTGTTTGTTATAGATCAGGTGACTTAAACTTGTCTCTTGGGTTTCTCCTCTTGTACTGGATGTGGTCCCCTTGCAAAAGACCCATAGATTCGTCTTTGCTGCAGGCGCATGTGCATGCGTGCCCATTGCTTGTGTGCATGGCTTCAGGTGTTGGGTTTTATGGCGTAAAAGTTTCCAGGTGTAAAAGTTTTACTTTTGTCTGTTTTAGGGTATTTTCATTCCCATCAAAATAAGATGGATTCCCACTGCTGTATTTTGAAATAAACTGTAGAAATTTCCGTGTTCAGGGACACACTGGGGTCATCGCATCCAACAATCTTTTCCTGTAGTTTCTTTCCTCTTATATAAAACCTTCTCATCTTATAGGTCAAACGTAGTCTAGTTGAAGACCATCAGGTAAAACTAAATAAAGCTGAGGAGAAGATTCAGCTGTTGAAACAAGAATTCCAAAGAAAGGAAGCAGAATGGGAGCGTTCACACGAGGCCCTAAAGAGAGAAGCCGAAGAGAGATTAACCTCCATGTTTCTCGAGCTAAGAGAAAAGGCCGAGCGTGAGAAACAGTCTATAGTAAGCAGGTTTGAGCTTCGGGAGTCTGGCATGAGGCACCTGCAGGACCAGCAGGCGGCCCAGATCTTGGACCTGGAGAGATCTCTGATGGAGCAGCAGAGCCGCCTGCGGGAGCTAGAACAAGAACTCACTAGAGATGAAGCTATGCCCTGTAGCCAGTGTGGCCAGGAGCCCCTTGTGGCCCCGGATGAGGAGCATGCCACGCTCCTCCGTGAGAAGGAAGACTGTGCCCTGCAGCTGATGATGGCCCAGAACAGGTGGGTAATGTTGTGCAGTGGTGGGTTTGGTGTGGCGCCTTCTGCCTAGCGTGCTGGCAGGGGTAAGAGGGACCTAGGAGGTTGTAGAGAGGGGGCTTGGTTAGGAACCTGGAAGGAAGTGGAACAGGTGTGTTGTACCGCATTTTTACCAACCCAGAAGAGAAGGCTTGTGCTCCACGGTAGGTCTGCTGGGAGTAGCATAGTCAGGTCCGTCCTCTGGAGCTTGGGTACCTTGCACAGACATGAGTGTGCGTGCATCCTGGGTGTCTTCATCCTTGTTTGCTTGTTTGGTTTTGAGAAGAGGTCTCCTTTTGGAGGCTCAGAGGGGCTATGTACGGTGTGCCCATGTGCCCTGTTGCTTGTGTCCTCCTTGAGTGTTGCCTCAGGTTTTTGGAAGAGCGGAAAGAGATTATGGAGACGTTTGCCAAGGAACAAGACGCTTTCTTTCGGGATGCCCAGGAGAAGCACACCCATGAACTCCAGCTCCTGCAGCAGGGACACCAGCAGCAACTTCAGGCCCTGAGGATGGAGCTCGAGACCAAGCACCACTCTGAGCTCGCCGTACAGCTTGCCTCCCTGGAGAGCAGGCAGCAGGTACTTCTTGAGACGCATGTGTCTGAACTGCAGGTAAAACACAATGCTGAAATCAGCGCTTTAGAGATGAGACATTTGTCCAGTTTGGAGGCGTTGGAATCCTGTTACTTGGCCGACATTCAGACTATTCGGGATGAACACAGAAAGGCTTTGGAGCTTTTGCGAGCAGAGCTCGAGGAACAGCTACAGAAAAAGGACTCTTCTCACATAGAGCTTTTGACACGTGAGTTGGAGAAACTGAAACATGATGAGGAGCTTCAGTCTGCGGAAGACAGCTTGAGAGTCAGAATGCAGGCCAGACACACAGGGACCGGGAAAGACCCGGCCACTGACCTTCCAGGCGCACAGCAGGTGAGGTGCCGGGGCCCCTTCCTTGATTCAGGACTGGTCTCCCGATTACTTATGTATGGGCCACATGTTATATGTGTCTGGGCGTTTGTGCACATGCATCTCTGTGTCTTGTTTAACACACCCGAATGTGTCTGTGAACCTGTGTCTCTTGTGCCCTTGTCTGCCTCTCTGTGTATACATCTCTGTGTTGGCACATACGTGTCTGTGTCTGTGTGTGTGTGTATGTGTGTATCTGTATCTCTTATTGGTTAATAGCAGTGTTGATTTATGGGCTCACTGTAGATGATTGGAACAGTCAGGTAGGGTTGCATTGCTAGGTCTTGGAGCTCCCTGAAGCCGACCCAAGTCCCTCCTGTGCGTCCTAGTTTTGAGACCACAGTAGATGGATCTGATTTTTATGTTGTGCATGCAAAGCCTTGTTTCCCTTTTTGATTGATGTTTCCTGAAATTCAGTGGGTATTTTGTTTATTTGTTTGCTTTGTTTTTTGGCATGAAGAACATGGTGTGATAGTCCCTTTGGCTGGTACTTCAAGTTTTTTATATGAAGAGGAAATTTCTGGCAAACTCACAGTTGGCTCATGTCTGTTCACAAGACATACGAGTTTGTTACTGTGAATAAGCCCTACCTACCAACTTAAAACCCATTTAGTGTGCTTTATACTTCTTTGCCCTTCCTAGATGGTGGATTCTATCTTCCTGAAATGGGTTAGGCTGTTGTGTAGTAATGCATGGAGCAACTGGGAGAGCCTACTGTGTGTGGTGCATCCTACCTAATATCT